>NC_134489.1:84194103-84266043 GCF_040206685.1 Ascaphus truei | reverse complement strand
CATAGAAGGGTTAAATCCGTATGCCAAGGGTCGTGGGTTGGAGAGGGCAGCGTAATCGATTGTCCGTAAAAGCCTGGGTCGTGGAGTGGAGAGAGCAGCGAAGTAGTTTGTCCGTGTGCCGTGTCCAAGGGTTGTGGAGGTCTGCAGCGTAGAAGTCCAAAGCAAGGTCCAAAGGGTTCCAGAGAGCAACGTAGTAGAGTTCAAAGTAAGGGTCAAATCTAGGGAGGTCAGCAAAGATTCCAGGGACAGGAGCAGCACTGAAAAGACAAGAGAGGCCAGGCAACAGCAGACAGCACCAAGGTACAGAAGCTATGCAGAGCAAAGAGGAAATGGGAAGAGGGATTATATAGGGGCTGGGACCAATCAGAGAAAAGGGAGTGACGGAGGAGCGGCCCGAAGAGGAACAGAGAGCAGAGTGTGGAAGTTTGACACCAATGGGAGTGAGGGGAGGGACAGAGGAGTGAGCAAGATAAGGCCCAGATAGAGGAGAGTTGCTATATGCAAAGGGAGTGGTCAGAGTAAGGGAGGAATGGAGGGACGGACAAGGGATGGGGCAGAAAGGGAAGGAGGACCTGAGAGGCAAGGCAGAAGGGAAAGGGCGTGCTGGGCATGTGTGTGACGTCCGAGGAGGCGGAACATGGGAAGGTGTACCGAGGAACCAGGAGCAGAAAGAAGAAGGGGAGGAGCAGAGGGACGGACAGGGGAAGGGTCAGGTAAGGAGGGAGAAGCGGAGAGGCGGAGCTGATGGGACCCGAACGGCGACACGCAAGGAGCGTGTGCCACGTCAGCGGGGCGGAGTCAGGTGCCCGGCGCCAACCAATGGCGGCTAGAGTGCGCGCGCGCCCGTAGGGCTGACGCGCGAGGGCAGGAGGCGCAGGGACAGCAGCCAGGAGCGGGGAATGCCGCCGGGGAGCCCGAATGGCCTGAGAAGAAGGTAAGGATGCGCTGGATGCGGGTATACCCGCAGCGCGAATCCTTACACAAACATGATAAAAACTTCCTGATGAGACACTCAGCAACTGGCAGCAATGCTAGTGTTCCCCGGCTTTTTAGGCCTTTTCCTCAGGTTCAACTACAAAAGGATACCTGTGTGAGGGTTATATACATGGGCAGTCCGCAGAAAAGTTTTCAGGGGGGAGGCATAATTTTAACTAGACAGAGAGAGAGTGGGTGTGGGGGGTGTGTGGGTGACGGGGTGGGTGACTGACACTTGGGTGGGTGACTGACTGACTCGTGTTGTGAATGACACTTGGGTGGGTGACTGACTGACTGTGGGTTGGGTGTCTGTATTCATTCACAGACAGACAGACACAAACACACACACCCTCCCTCTCACACTCTCCCTCTCAGACTCTCCCTCTCAGACTCTCCCTCTCAGACTCTCCCTCTCAGACTCTCTCAGACTCTCCCTCTCAGACTCTCTCAGACTCCCCCCCTCAGAAACTCTCTCCCCCTCACACTCTCCCCCCCAGACTCTCCCTCTCAGACTCTCCCTCTCAGACTCTCCCTCTCAGACTCTCCCTCTCAGACTCTCCCTCTCAGACTCTCCCTCTCAGACTCTCTCAGACTCCCCCCCCTCAGACACTCTCTCCCCCTCAGACTCTCCCTCTCAGACTCTCCTTCTCAGACTCTCCCTCTCAGACCAGACTCTCTCAGACTCTCCCTCTCCCTCTCCGACTCTCAGACTCTCCCTCTCAGACTCTCCCTCTCAGACTCTCAGACTCTCCCTCTCAGACTCTCCCTCTCAGACTTCCCCCCCTCAGACACTCTCTCCCCCTCAGACTCTCTCAGCCTCTCTCCCCTTCAGACTCTCTCAGACTCTCTCCCCCTCAGACTCTCTCCCCCTCAGACTCTCTCCCCCTCAGAATCCCTCTCTCACTCTCAGACACTCTCTCTCACTCTCAGACACTCTCTCTCACTCTCAGACACTCTCTCTCACTCTCAGACACTCTCTCTCACTCTCAGACACTCTCTCTCACTCTCAGACACACACACTCTCACTCTCAGACACACACTCTCACTCTCAGACACACACTCTCACTCTCAGACACACACACACACACACCACACACCACACACCACACACACACACACACACACACACACACACACACACACACACACACACACACACACACACACCTTGTCTGGTGCCACTCTAATGCAGATAGTCCCAAGGTGTAGCCCCATCTCTTTCTTACCCCCTCTCTTCTTCATTCACTCTCCCCCCTCACCCCTCTCTTCCTCACTTCCTCTATTACACCCCCTGTCTCCTCACTCTCCCCCCTCCATCAATTATCCCCCTCTGACTCAAACCCACTCCCTGAATCCGCCCTCCTCACATTCATTCCCTCCCCCCCTGATCTCACACACACACACTCTCACACACACACTCTCTCACACACACTCTCTCACACACACACACTCAGACACACACACTCACACACACTCACACACACACACACACACTCAGACACACACACTCAGACACACACACTCAGACACACACACACTCAGACACACACACTCAGACACACACACTCAGACACAAACTCAGACACTCGCAACAAGGGGGAATCGGAGCAGGGGGGGGGGGGGGAAACGGAACGGGGGGGCCGGAGCAGGGGGGGAATCAGAACGGGGGGGGGGACCGAAGCAGAGGGGGATCGGAATGGGAAAGGGGGACAGGAGCAGGGGGGGAATCGGAACGGGAAGGGGGGACCGGAGCAGGGGGGGGGGAATCAGAACGGGAAGGGGGGACCGGAGCAGGGGGGGGGGGAATCAGAACGGGGGGACCAGAGCAGGGGGAAGATTTTGGAACGGGGGGGATCGGAGCATGGGGGGGGAATCAGACAGGAGTACAAGGGGGAAGCGAGAGTGGCATGGAGCAGAACTCACCTGACCTGCTCTATGCAGGAAAGGGCGGGCCTCGCTATGCAAGCTCAGATAGAGCTTGCGAGGGCCAAAAAAAAAAAAATCCTGGCAGTGTGCCAACACGCACCAGCCAATCAGGAGACAAGGGAGGTTTTTGTTTTTTTGCAGAGACGCGCGCGCTTCCTTGCACATCGTGAGCGCGCTAAATCCTGTCACGCCAGTGCCCTCTGTCCCCCGCTGTTGGCGGCCCTGGATCCAAGGGGGGGGGCAAGCGCCCCCCCTTGCCCCGTCCTGCGGACGCCCATGGTTATATAGCCTACATCTCCTCATGTCAGTCTCATACTGGCATCCTCGCTGCCACATGGTGCTGTCCCGGTGACGCAATGTCACTTCCGTCCTTTCTCGGAACTGACAACAACGACTTCACATCCGGTGAAAGAGACACGCAAATAACAACCTAGTACCTATTAAGCTAAATGAAAAATAATATACACATATTATTCAGCCGCACAGATATCTGCGCTACTGCCAGTATATAAATGTATTTTCATCTGACACTTGGTTATTTGTTTATATATGGCAGTAGCGCAGATATCTGTGGTTGCATTAGTTCACCAAGAGAAGAATTGTAGAGTGAGCAGAGGGCCAAGGACAGAGCCTTGTGGGACCCCAACACAGAGACTGAGTGAAGAGCAGGAGACCCCAGAGAAGGAAACACTGAAGGAGCGGTTGGATATATGTAGGACAGTAAACAAGAGGAAGCTGTGTCACGCAGGCCAATGGGAGTGAAAAGTGTTCAGGAGAAGGGGGTGATCAACAGTGTCGAAGGCAGCAAAGAGAATCTGGAGAATTAGTATGGAGAAGTGACCCTTAGAATTAACTGTGAGTAGGTCGTAGGCCACTTTTGTTAGTGCGGTCTCGGTGGAGTGTAGAGGAGGGAAATCAGGCTGCAAAGAGCCCAGCAGGGAGTTAGACGAGAGAACGTGAGTCAAGCGGTCGCATACAAGTCGCTCAAGTAGCTTTGAGGCAAAGGGTAGAAAAGAGATACGGCAGTAGAGAGGGAGGCTGGATCAAGAGAGGGTTTCTTTAGACCAGGTCCCCAATAGGGATAGGGGTTAAAAAGGTGAGATAGAGGTGGGGCTTAGTGCGCCAGACAGGGAGCGAAGGAGGTCTGAGGGAATAGGATAAAGGGGGCATGTTGAAGGGCGAGCTGATGAGAGGAACGCGGTGATCTACAATTTAAGTGGCTCCACTTCATACATTTCTAAAAGGTTCCAGAGTTCTTAATTGCTTGAAAATCGCTTATCTGGAACACAGGTATTCAAATACCTTTACCAGATAAAACAAATAAACAATTTATAAAATGGGATCAATTTATCTAGCAGACTATGCAAGGGTTTGGTTCATTTAGTGTCTGTATCTAATGTAATAGTTTTTTTTCATGTTTGATATATTTGTTGAAAGTTACTTTACCTGGGCACATCAGTGTAATACTATACACTCAGATCTTGCAAGTTAAACAACATTATGAAGGGGAGGAAAATAGGAACCGATACATCCAATTATTTAAATCAAGTAACATTTGTTTAACTCTGCCTATCAGTTTAGAAACCACTTATTAATTTCTGCGCTGAGAAAATCATATATACATATATTCTAAGCCTTTAGTGTCTTTGTAATTGCAAAGTTTGGTACTTAAGTTTTGAAGATCAAATTGATGAGCTTTTTTTCCCTTTTCTGTAATAGTAGCATTGTTGAACTTTGCAACAGAATTAAAACAAAGGACTTTAAAGGTCTGAGGTAGTATGTTATCAAAGAGAAAAACTGTGTTCAGGTAGTGTGGTATGTATTGATTTCCTTATTTAAATACAGCTACAGCTTGGAAGTGTAATTTTAAAGCTGGTCTATGTTTACTATACATTGCACTTCAGGATAGCATCACAAGTTAAATGCTAAAAAAAAAAGGTTTGTTATCCCATAATATATATCATTGACTTTCCATAGACTTTACGGTATTTAAGTCCAGCTGCATACATAGCTAAAAGCACAGCTGACAAAAAAAAGTGTTGGATAATCTCTTACTGTGAATTGACGCCCTGTTTAAGGATTTAAAACTTGGTAAAAACAAGCTGTCAACTGGATATGGAGTAACAAAGTCTGTTTACAAAACAGCCTCTCCAAACTGCTCTTTTATGCAAACTGCACTTGTCAGACACCAGTGTTAATAACTGTGTTGTTTTATTGTGCAGACATCTGTCTATGTAAAGCCATAAGGAGACCACCAAGAAACTTCATCACCATCCATGAACCAGTCAATACCAATCTGAATATTCATATTAAGGTATCTAGATCTAAATTCCAATCCACTCCTTTTCCTCAACCTATTGTGTAGTATCTTTAATCTACATACATAATTTAATTAAATCCTAATTTAATTAGAGTGTGCTCAAGTCATTCAAATTGGTTTAATATGAAAAGCTAAAAAAAAATGGTCTGGAAAACACCAAAATAGACATATATAAAAATAATAAGAGGATTACTTTAATTTCATCAAGAATTATATATATATGTCCATGAAATGTCTGTGAATTGAATGTATAAACTCTGATCATTTAATGTAACCATGTATTGTTATCATAACGGTGTGCTCAGGACATACTTGAAAACGAGAGGCAACTCTCAATGTATTACTTCCTGGTAAAACATTTTATAAATAACATTTATAGACATTCAGAACTATGTGCTTTGTTACCATGTAAGTATGTATTGCCCCAAAACCCTTAAACCTGATGCCTGAGTCTCATGCTTTCCAACATTCTATGCTAAAAATATAGATGTCCTTCATACAGATTATGTCGTTTTAAGCGATCCCAATGGAGATTTCTGCGTTAATACTGGTCTGGGACAGTGATCTTCCGTACATTTGTAACTCCCCTTGACAAAAATAAAACAAATGCTTGAAATCTACAATAATAATAATGGAGTTCCACAAAAAAAGGATTTTTGATTTTAATACAGTATAGGTGGAACCGGGTGTGAGGGTGGGAGGGGGGGGCTGTTGCTGAAGCGTGCTACTTCACCAAGTTATTACCAGTGATATGCTGGTGCTCCTCATGGAGGAAACAACATGACCACCATGTCAACATATACCGTACAAAGCCACAACCATAAGTGGCTTACTATTGACTTGTGGATCCAGCTAGATTTGGTAGCCATATTGGTGCCCCAGGAGGGAACTTTAAACCTGGTATCTCAAGTATGTATTTTAGGAAGCAGAGGGTCTCTGTAGCTGAAAATAGCACGAGTCAGTACTGGAAAAACCCCTGGCCCCAATTATGTGAAGAAATCGCATTTTCTATGAGGCCGAGATGAGCAGTAATTTATGTAGTGCCACATACTTGGCAATTCATTTAAACATGTAAGTAGAGATAAGTGCCATTAAAATTCTTATCAGGTATGTAAAATGTACAAGAATGATAGAAAATCGTAATTCCTTAACAATGAATGTTATGGCACATTTAAGTACGTTAGAAACAGACAACCTCTTGATTTACCAGAAATAAGTTAACACTTGGTACCTATAGCTGATCTTCTAATCCAGGGGTGCTCAGCTCCAATCCTCAAAACCCCCACCAACAGGTCAGGTTTGCAGGATATTCCAGCTTTAGCATAGGTGTCTCAATCAGAGGCTCAGTCAAAGACTGAACCACCTGTGCTGAAGCAGGGATATCCTCCAAACCTGATCTGTTGGGGGGTGTTGAGGACTAGAGTTGAGCACTGCTGTTTTAATCCATCCTAATTATGATTACCTCTCACAATACCAAGTAACTGCATTAGTGAGCAGTTGCTATTGATTTCAATATTTTTCATTATCTACGATTTTTGCAACTTGACAGACAGATTTCTAAAAGATTAACATAGTGTCTCATCAGTCACTCATTATTTTATTTGTGGAATAATGAAGGTATTAATTCACTAACTCATTCCTAGGTCTTACAAATCAAAGCCTATTAAGAAAAACGGTGCTGTCATAAAATATGTTGAATTTTAATGATGCCTTCTTCAGTATCTTATTAAGAAACAAAATGATTTTCAAATGATCTGCAAACTATAAGGAAAGACTTCTATATCTTGATAAATGTTTGTTCCATAATTATTCATCTAATTAAATAATTAAACTAAAAATACAGTTGTTCTCTACATTATTATTCAAATCTAAAAACATATTCTGAGACCCTGTAGTCTGGTTATTAAATAAATTACAAATTGTATGTGGACATGTTTTCTAGAGAGCAGTATGTACCCTCTAAGATTAGTTCCACAACATTGTAGCGGACAGAAGGCATCAGATACATTGTAGCAGATACATGGCATCAGATACATTGTAGTGGATACATGGCAGTGGATACAATGTAGCGTATAAACAAGTGCAAGTACAAATAACATCCAAAATTACGGCCAAAGCAGTGGTTTGTGTTCAAGTTCTCCTCCAGCTAATAATTAACATGCTGTAATATAAAACATGCAACAGTGGGGATTAGCGCACAGCCATACCACCTTATTAAATATAAAGATATCACCATGCAGGGAGATGCAGCCGCTAGTAAGATGTTTCTCAACACCTTAAGTAGACGTCACAGAAACCACTCCAAAGCGCAAACTCCCCTCAAGCATAAAAACAGAAAAAAAACATACGTAGTGCAGATGTGTATAACAAATGTCAAATGTAAATAGTAAAACTAGTGAGTGCCCACTCACGTGGTGGAAATGATTTTCAAGCTTTGTATAATCTATCTGGATCAGTGCTGACTAAGACAGGAACTCTCCCGACCAAGGAAGGAAGAAAAGGTATTATAGTGTAAAACCATTTAATGATCAAAATAAGTAAGAGCAGTGAGCCCATCCAACAAAATTGGAACAAAATTTGAAACGCCTGAAAATCATTTCCACCATGTGAGTGGGCACTCACTAGTTTTACTATTTACATTTGACATGTGTTATACAAATCTGCACCATGTATGTTTTTTTCTGTAATATAAAACAATAGTATCTGTCCAAGTTCAGTCCTAAAGACAACCTTCTTAGGTATACAGTATGTTGCCCTGAAAACGTGACCAGTTGTTGCTATTTAAGACTAAACTTGGGGATCCCAGTCTTAAACCCGTCTTCTTTCAAAACGTTGCAGAGCCATGTGTCAACATCCTACGCTGTCCCGATCAGGTTAAATAAGCAGTGTGATACCAATGGTTACATATTCAAATGATGTAACTGTTTAAAACAGAAGTAATGTACACAAGGGAGTGACAAAAGTCAATATCTACTTTTAGATTCATGATTTAGCGTAACCATGTGTATTTCATAATTATGCATTAGCATAATTAATAATGTAGTAAAGTTAAACGTTTTGGGCACCACTCCATTAAAAATACATTATTGAACTTCAAAAATTAAAGAGAAGAGCCACCACATTAATAAAGGGGATGGAAAATCTGACACGAGGAGAGGCTAGATAATTTAGATTTGTTTACATTAGAAAAGAGGCGCCTAAGAAGGGATATGATAACTATATACGAATATATTCGGGGACAGTACAAGGAGCTTTCAACATAACTATTCATCCCAAGGGCAGTACAAACATCACAGGGTCATCCCTTACGGTTGGGGGAAATGAGATTTCACCAGCAGCAAAGGAAAGGGTTCTTTCCAGTAAGGGCAGTTAAATGTGGAATTCATTACCCATGGAGACGGTGATGGCAGATACAATACATATCTTCAAGGAAAGGTTAAACGTCTTTTTTAGAAAGGAAAGGTATGCAGGGATATACCAAATAAGTAAACATGGAAAGGACGTTGATTCAGGGAGAAATCTGATTATCTCCATTATTTGGAGTTAGGAAGGAATTCAATTTTCCCCTTATGAGACAGCATTGGATGATGTTTCACTGTTTTTTTTTTTTTTTTTAAATCTGCATTTGTCTTGATAAAAATACTGTAAATACAAATATAGGAAAAGTAGCTGTGGTTTAAATTTAGCATAGGTTGCACTTGATCGACATATGTCTTTTTTCAACCTCATATAATATGTAACTATGTTACACACTTTGTGCACCTTCCCGACATAGTATTTATACGTTATTACATCGTTTTCACTATGAGAAGGGAAAGGAAAGAGCCTAACTTTGAAAAGGATTGATACAGCAGCAGGATTAAGAGTGCTACTTTATACAATCATATTACAATATCTTCTATGATATTGTGACAATAATTGTTAGGTTGTCATCATAACTTTCCATCTATGTCTTTTTTCTTCAATTAGAAAGCAAAAGGGCACACTATTTATGAGTTACGTTAATGCCCTTAAACTATTTGGTTGGGTTAACAATACAGCCACCAATGGGGTTAACTTGCATTTTAAAATAACTATTTTGCGGTGTCTCCAGTGAGGACATCTGGATTAACCTGGGCTGTACTTTTGCTTGTTTTATTGGCCATGAAAAAAGATATGTTTTGATGGGAGGGGGCGTGCAGAGATACCAGAGATGGGTGGTTTATTTTAAAGGGCATTGGGCAAATGCCTGAGATGGAAATATGGTTAGCAGATGGGAGGGAATAGAAACACTATTTCCTTACATATTTAAAATGTGTGATGATTAAAATCTGAGGTTCTTCACAAGGATAAGATATATAGATTTGTAGCTGGCAAAGTCAAACGTGTGTAATAATACCAAATATGGCACATGGTATGTCAGAGCTGTGTTTCTCCCGCAAAGATTGTTTTTCACCCAATCCAAACGTCTATTTTAATCATACAAATACAATGGTGACGGTAACATTGTTATACGGGTTACAAGGATAGAGTTATAAGGTGTTTTATACTCTCAGATTCATTTGCGTAAAATCATCCGCTTTCCCAGCCACAAGAGATTGATGGGTGGGGGATAAGACACACCCACAAAAGTAACATTTTGAGCATAAAAATCCTGTATTTGGGTATCAAAACTAGACTCCAACTAGTGGAGTATTATACCAAATAACACAGAACTCTCATACTTTAATCTCACAACCTTTTGGGGAGTCTAATAAGTGGTGATGCATTCTACTTTTTCGGTTCTATATCCTTTTATTTTATGGAACAGCCTGCATTTATATATTGTATGTCTTTGTAACATTCCTTTTCTGTAAACAAGCCCTGTACCACTTTTTATATATTAAATCTAAAATGCAATAAGTACTGTCTTTGGGCTCTAATTGAACCTGGTACCTTTTAGAAGAGATTAGCCAAATTTTGGACACATTTGACTACACTGGGGTTTTCTTTAATTACATCTTTTTTTCTAGTAAACATGACACCATGAAGTCCTAAAGGTAAGACCTTCAATTATTCTTGGTGGTGGAAGCATAATAGAGGTGCAGTGTGAAGGTTTTTGGGGAGTTATTGCACATTTTTAAGTGCCCTGTGGGGTGGAGAGTCAGCTGGATGTTTAACCCAACACATACATGTCACGTACACACAGTTGCGTAGTTCATGACAATCAATTCATATCCAGTTAATGGGTACACAATGTAGGTCAGAATAATCATTCTAACTGTTAAAGATGCAAAAATGTTCCATGTAACTTGCACAATTCCAAGAGCACTTACTATGTGATTATCATGAACGGCACACCTGTGAGCACGTGACCTGTATATGTGACAATGCACACAGCTACGTAGCTGCCTCACTATTTACTCCCGCAGGGTCCCTCAAATGAGTAATATCTACCCTCATATCGCCACAATATATATATGTTAAAACGCCGATATCAAAATGTACTTGCAGAGTTTTTGGTCCTTGTATACTAAGAAAAATATGTAATTAACACAAAAAAGTCTACTGTAGCAAAATATGTCCGAAAATGTAATCACGGTCTTCAAAACGTGCAACGTTCGGAGCCCAAAAACAATACTTATTACATTTTAGATTTAATATACAAAAGTAGTACAGTGCTTAGGTTGCAGGAAAAAAATTATTACAAAAACATACAGTACAATATATGCAGTTTCATAAAATAAGAAGGGGATAATAGAAAATCTAACTTACGTTATCGCAGAACATTGATACGATTCCTAAAGAGAGGCTTGAAGTTGGAAATATGGAAATCCACATGTGCCATAGACAAACACACCCTCTATGTTGAATTTCAAATTCATATCCCCAAATGCAGGGTTTATGTCCTAAACTTCCCTTGCATTGAAAACAGCTGGAACCCCCTCTCAATCTGCCATGTCACCTTTATGTCACCATGTCACCTTTATGGAAAAAAACAGTTTCCTTTATGAATCAAAATGTGCCTGAATATATATAATACTCCATAACTTCCTTTCTGTCATATCTGGAAGGATGCCAGTCTGTTGCACTAGTCTAATTAAAACATGTATAGATATCAAGCTTGATTTGTTTAAAGTGACTTTTGAGAGACAAATGGATATCTGTTCTTTGCATCCTCACAATCATGAAGTGTTTAGCATTATTTGATTCGTCCGATCACACATGTTACAATGATCCATTTTCAATGCTCGTGAATCTGTTAGATCCCCGATATCTTTCATTTTAGTAAATCTTCACAATCATGGAATACCTTTCTTGCCACACCCTCTGGTAATTAAAGACACCTAAGGGGTCTGTTTAAAGTTATATTAAAAGAGTTGCTGCTTATTTCTACTGTCAGAGAGATTTGTGACTTCAGGCTCCAATCACCCCACTTTCCAAAATCAGGCGTTGGTCCCAAATAACCTAACTTCTACACAAACACAGTAACCCAGGCAGAGTTAATGGCCTAACCTGCCATAAAACCATACATGTATTTTTAAGTTGTAACAAGTTTACAGATTGTGTCCCAGATGATTAATATACTGAATATTTTCATGGTATTATCATGACAGTGATAATCTCGGTTTGTATTTCTGTTCCCAGGATAAATAAATATGCCGACCATTTCTCATTTTCATTTCCAAGGTGCTTTATATTATTCCCTTAAATGTTCAATTCCCATTGTTGAATTCGATCCTTTTTCTGACGGAAGGTATGAAGCAGGAAATCTCCAAAAGTAAAACTGTGGTAACCCTATACACATAGACCCCTTGGTCCTGGAAAAAAATACTACTTCGTATAAGGGAATATTTCCTGTGAAAAGATAACCACCGAACAGCCCCCAGATAGGGAATCGAAAAAATGTAATGCTACTGTAACAGGGGAGTTATCCCTGTTCAGGAAATATGCCTCTAATCCAGAAGTGTGGTGGTTAACTGCTGGTAGTCAATTAACAAACACCACCTGCCTGATTAGATTGCTTACAAAAGCCTGTCTTTTGAGACAGGAAGAGAGACTCCCTAGCTCACGTGTGAGCTGAACTTTGGAGACAGAGCAGAGGTTCTTGAGTCTCCTAGGAGAGACTGAGCAAGAGAACACAGATCTCTGGAGCTGACAAATAAGACTTCTAAACCTGGATGCTGACATTTTCTGTGCACACACGGGTGCGGTTCCAGGAGAGCAGAGAAGCTTCCCCTACAGCAGCCAGCTAACAGATAAGACTTTTATTAACAAGACTTTTTATATCTGTTCATTTCATGCTATATGTTTGGGGCTGGGAGACATGCTTATCTAAGGGAGTTGTGAATTGCATAGTATTTCACTAGAAATACTCCCAAGTGAATAGAAGCTTTGTTTCCCCCTTGTTTGGATGGTTTCCTGATGTTAAGGAAAAGGCACAATAAAGCCTTGTTATAATTTCACCTTACAAAAGTCTCCAATTGTGTACCTCTGTGAACGTCCGTCTACAGCTACAAAATAGCAATGCCGGCGGCTTTATTTTTATTTTGATCAAGACCAGTTGTGTCGAAGATGCGTGATTACATCTGTCATATCTCCAGAGTTCTGGAAAAATGACATTCATAAGTTGGGGAAAAACCAAAGGCAACTTATTTGCCAATAGAAACATTGCTGTGGAAATTTGTCTGTGGAAAACAACAGTGTTTTAAGCCTCACGTGTTTCAACAATCTCGCTGCTTATCGGCTGGTAGAATTTTTTAATATTTTCAGAACCAGGTTAACAGGGATTGTTTCTTTAAAATCATTAATATCTTCAGAAACCAAATTTATGTCCTCAAGCTTTGCACACCTTTACCATGCATGTAATGGTTTTAGATTGTAAATTGATTTGGAGCAAGGCGCTCATTACATACTGTACTAGTTTATATCAATGTCATTTGATTGTTACTGTCATTCCCATTGAACGACACTGAAGAATATGTTGGTCTTTATAAATAAATAACAATACAAATTGTAATTGAGGATTCAATCTGTTGCATTTTTTTTTAATCTTGGCATTGTATTCCATGAAAATTATGGAAGCAACATGTAAAGCTATATCCTAGTTAAATATACTGTAAATAAATGCATGTTTGATTGGCGCAAAATGGAGCAGGATAAGGATTTTCAGATGCTGCACAAAGATTGTGAGGTTGGAATGACGAGCAAAGACTCAGCGGTGTATATGTATATATGCACATACATCTTAGTGTTACAGACTTAACAGGCACTGTAGGCGGACGCTCAAAGAGGTATGCAAGGGAGTCTGGTTATAGTGAAATTAAATAAGGCTTTTATTGCGCCTGTTTCCTTAACATCAGGAAACTATCCAAACAAGGGGTAAACAAAGCTTCTATTCACTTGGGAGTATTTCTAGTGAAATACTATGCAATCCACCACTCCCTTTAGATAAGCATGTCTCCCAGCCCCAAACATATAGCATGAAATGAACAGATATAAATAAAGTCTTATAAATGAAAGTCTTATCTGTTCCTTGTGGTTTGGAGGGAAAATCTTCTCTGTTCCTGGTTCCTACCTTTTCTTCAGGATTTGTCAGCATTCAGGTTTAGAAGTTTCCTCTGTGTCTTGCAAGCAGCCTCTTCTGGTACAGTAGACTCAAGACGTCTGTCCCCATGTCAGTCTCACAAGTTGTGAGAGTAAGGGACAATCTCTGCTTTGTCTCCAAGTTCAGCTCAGGTGTGAGCTAAGGAGTCTCACTTCCTGTCTCAAAAGACAGGCTTTTCTAAGCAATCTAATCAGGCAGGTGGTGTTTGTTAATTGACTACCAGCAGTTAACCACCACACTGCTGGATTAGAGGCACATTACCTGAACAGGGATAACTCCCGTTACAGGCACACATCAGAAGAAATATTTAGGTGGTCTTTCACGAACATTAAATCGGGTCCAGAAGAATAGCAGTGAGAGCACATCTACATATATCCTCCATACATTCTCGCAGCTATTAGACAGACCAGGAGATATTAATTAGCACTCATTAATGAGGTTGAACCAGGGAATTGTGCATCAGAGATAATTACATTTCTTTTTCATGAATTCATCATCTCCATACAACATCGTCTTTTATAGACAAAATGACGTATATATATATATATATATATATATATATATATACACAGGCATACCCCGCTTTAAGGACACTCACTTTAAGTACACTCGCGAGTAAGTACATGTCGCCCAATAGGCAAACGGCAGCTCACGCATGCGCCTGTCAGCACGTCCTGAACAGCAATACCGGCTCCCTACCTGTACTGAAGCTGTGCGCAAGCGAGGAGACTATAGAGCATGTTACAAATGTGTTATTTACATCAGTTATGCACGTATATGACGATTGCAGTACAGAACATGCATCGATAAGTGGGGAAAAGGTAGTGCTTCACTTTAAGTACATTTTCGCTTTACATACATGCTCCGGTCCCATTGCGTATGTTAATGCGGGGTATGCCTGTATATATATATATATATATATATATATATATATATATATATATATATATATATATACACAGTGTATATATATATATATATATATATAGATAGATAGATAGATATAGATATATATACACATACATACATACATACACAAAAGAAAACAGAATCCTTATTGAAGCACTCAAAAATAACCACAAATACACAAAATATATGAAAATAATCAAGAATGAATTTAATTTAACACATTAAAAATACAAACAATTAAAAGAATATAAGACAGAACACACTGAAAGATATATTTATATGTGTGTGTAGCGGGGTACCCCCCGGCTATTATTCTACCCAATGGGCTGGCAGTAAACCCTGGTATTTACAGGTTGCCAGTAGTTGGTATGGGGTTTTCCCCTTCACCTTTGGTACTGCACTTGAGTGACAGCAGAGGGTGGCACATCCTGTTGTAGCTGGGACATCAGGTGCCTGCCTTCTGGCTGTACTTAAGGGCAGGACAGCCCTAAATATGGAGGTTGTTCCTTCCCCTTGGAAGGAAAGTCACACGTCTGGGAGCCTACCCATGTGCTCTTCCCTGCGGTCACTGGACCGTCACTACAGGCCAAGGGCACCCACAGCCGTCCTAGCTCTTCCCCACCTCCCTAGGAGGCAGAGGTATAATCAAATTCAGCCCAAGGAAACACCTTAATAATAATAATAGCATGTTATTGTAAAGCGCTGCTAGTTGTACGCAGCGCTTTACAGAGACATTTTGCAGGCTGAGGTCCCTGCCCCGTGGAGCTTACAATCTATTTTTTGGCGCCTGAGGCACAGGGAGATAAAGTGACTTGCCCAAGGTCACAAGGAGCTGACACCGGGAATTGAACCAGGCTCCCTGCTTCAAACTCTCAGTGCCAGTCAGTGTCTTTACTCACTGAGCCACTCCTTCACCTTGCTGCTGATTCATTTTAATGGGTACATACAATGGGTGCACTGATCTCTGTCTGTGTTTTATGTTCTGTCTCTGGTTTTAAATATATATTGCCATGCTCAGTAGCACTCCTATGTGACACTTATATGCTTATATATATGTTGTGGTTATTTTGGAGGTTCAATATGAGCTTGTAGGTGTCCTGTATGTTTTACAATTCGTGTTCAGCTAGTCTTAGCTGATTGGAGGGTGGCAACCTCTTACCTAATTGAAGCTCACCCCCTCCCACATTTAAATGGTTAAAAGCTCACTCCATAGTGTGACGGTAACTTTGTAACAGGCTATTAATAATAAACACCAAAAATATAACTGGGTTGAACTGAACGAGGCTTAGATATGATAAAATATAATTTATTCCTTGAAAAAGGTGAACACAACAGATGATACAAATAACAGACAAAATATAGACACTTACTGAAAGGTTTGGACAAGAAAGCCATCAGGATACAGGATGGGCCATTTCTTCCATAATTCAGGTTCAGATGTAGACATCACGACAATACATGAAGATCATGAAGACCATGCATGAAGACAAATGAGTAAAGGGTGCCTCTGACTTATATACCATTTCAACCCTTTACTCTTAACCATAGGCGCCGAGTTGGCTAGAAAAATCTCTTTGAAGGAGATTTTGGCTTCCCCTGTAAGTGTGAAGTACCACACATAAAAACACTCAGCTCCTTTTTTCCTGCCCCTAGTATAAACAATCAGGGCAGTTAACTTTTGATCACTCCTGATCACAGGGCTATGCTAATTCTTTCAGGATGCCCTTCCTGCCCTAGTAGCATAGCAGATGGGGTCTGCATTTTCAGAGCAGATCCAAAATCCCATATACACTTTAATATTTTCACTTATTAATAAGTTCTGTTCTGGTGGGTCCAGTGGGTCGAAATCTGCCAGTTATTAAAGCCTACAGTGACCCTACATATTGGCCAAATTACAACTCTCTGGGACCTCCAGAACCGGAGATACAGAAATGCACTTTAATACATTTTTTCAAATACAGGATTCGTCCCTTTAAAAATGAATCTCTGCTTTTCACTAAATCCCCATTGAAATCAATGGGTTCCGCCGCCATAGCGTTGAATGGCAGGCTCCGCCGTTGCCGTCAATGGGATTTCCCGCCATAGGCTTTCAATGGGGAAACGCCGCCATTGGAGCCTATGGAAAAAACACAAATCTTTACATTCGTCCACACTCCATCTGGTTGGTCAGAGGGGGCTGGGAAGGGTCATGCATTAAAGCCGGAACCTGGGCTACATGCCACCCTAATCCCATACCCCTGGTCATTCCAGAACCGGAGATATGGACTTACATTTTTCATCATTTTACACTTAGTCGTTTTTACGCCACGCGGCTTTTCCCCATTGGAATCAATGGCCGGCGCCGCCATAGACAATGCATGGCACACGCCGCCATTAGATTCAATGGGAACTCCGCTCCGCCATTGAAGTCAATGGTGCGACCCTCCTTCTCCGCTCGACCCCTTACGGGGGTCTCTCATTCCTGGACCCGGTGTGGATCGTGTGTGGGGGTTCCTAGGAGCTAGGGACAAAAATAACTTTATTCCCAGGGGCCCTAGAACTTAAGATTCCCACGCCAATTGTCTTTCAACTTGACCGAAGTGATTAAACTCTTTTCAAAGACATTGTATCCGCTTTTGCAGTCTGCGGTTTGAATGGCTGCCAACCTGTTCCTCGAGGCCGGCGTTGAGGAATCTCCATTGAAGTCAATGAGCCCATTGACTTACAATGGGAAACCGCCGCTCCTCCTCTCGGACGCCACCTGCTGGTCGTCGCAGGACACAGGTCCAAAACCTGCCATTAGAATGCATGGAGGCTCAATGGCGACCTATAGACGGCTGCAAACTGGAGCCTGAAAAGGTGGGAAAAGGGAACAAAGGGCTATAATCACTAAATTAACATTAACCCCTTCCCTCCCGCATCAAGACTAGTGTATGTGTGAGTGCAAACACCAGGATAACATTACATTTACACAGGGGAATAAACATTTGAATACTGAAGCAAGGCAAAAAACACATTACTGGACCTCAGTCCAGTTAACCTCTTGCTTCCCAGGTGAGAGTAGAGGGTGTCCAAATGGGGGGTAACCCCTTTAATCCCGGGCCAAATCCTCTCTCTCATGACACATAGCATCTCCCACTCTCAGGGGAACTTACTTGCTTGCAGTATGATTGTGACAAATCTAATAGAGTGCTTTTCCTGGTAATGTACAGGTTAATAAAAGCTTCAATCAGACTTAGAACTATGCAACTAATTTTGACAGATTTATTATAAATCATTCTTCCTGGTAATGCACAGGTTTTTAAGAATTTATATTAGTGTTAGGGACCCTTGAGATGTGGTCTGCCGTGTAGTGGCTCAGGGGCTTACAACAATTTGGCTAAAATGTTAAACTAAAAGACCATTTTATTTATTAGATATCTATACATATATATTTAGGCACTGTACCGTGTATAAGTTTCACTGGATGTGCACTGAGCTCTGTCTGTGTTTTATGTTCTGTCTCTGGTTTTAATTTTTTTTTATTTTAATGGGCCATAATTACCAAGCCATGTTGAAAGGTGTCTTATAGATTAGTGCTACTTAGTAAATATGACCCATAATGTTATATATTGTGACAACATTGCCATTAGATCTGAGTTATACTTAGATATTTGTGTTATCTGGGGGAACAATAACAAAGGCCAAATTTGTATACAGTACTGCAATAACGTGCATTACATGCATCACAAATGTGTGTGCCACCGCATAGTTGATTATAGGGTGTCAATGTAGACAAACATTAGGAAAACCTTAAACTTGTTTAGTTTCTAAAGAACTTTTACACATGAGGAAGTGTTGTTTTAATTAGGTGTATTTTAGCTTGTCCATACAGGTTCTGAAGGAGTGACTATGAAATTGGCAGAAACAGTTTAGCTCTAATGACACAAAACATGTTCTGCAAGAATTGTTTGGAATTAGAGACAAGAAATGGTACACAAGTGAAAAAACAGCTAAACATGGGAATAAACCATGTGACTGCGTAATGCGACCCCAACAGTAGGATAAATGAATGAATGAATAACCAGATACTTGCAGGGGGGACCCCTAAACATAAACTTGATAGAAGACAGGTACTGGGTTGCAGTCCTTGAGAAAGCGCTCTGTGAAGCGTGAAACGTTGGTAGGGCTCTCCATTGCCCTGGTTTTCCATGACCAATAAATAATCTTTTTATGGGACACGCACCCTCCTTTCTACTTTTTTGATACCTACAGTAGTGCTCTTCCAGATTTTCTCCTTCTCTACTAAACATGGGAATAAAACAGAATCGTATCACTCACCACCAGTGCAATAAGACCTGCAATGCAGAGGTGCATTTATTAAAAGTCATGCACTTTTCTAATATTTGTCTTCCTTAATTTCCATCTGCCATTACCTACTTGAATAAAAACTAAAAGACCTTGGTGTAAAATAAAATTGTTAGCCATGATTCACAAGATGCCTTTTCACATAGCTTTCTCGTTTACTTCTGAATCTACACACCCGCCACAAGTTGTAATTGCAAATAAATATTTGACCTTTGATTTTACTGTATAGTGGTAGAGAGAAAAAAAAAACGAAAGAAAGGAGAGGAAGTGACAGTGATCCCTGAACAAAGTAGAGATCTACTTACAAAAATCTTGTCAACTTGAGTATATTTATTACAGGAACGGTGAAAACCGCAACAAATGTTTTAGTTTGTACATTCACTTCCTGTTGATCGATTGTTGGCGCCAATGTTGGCTACATGTGTGTGCTTCATCTGTCATTTGTACCCAATTAAAGGTCCATGTAGGATCGGAAACGTTCTTGCTGTCTTCAATGTTCCTGTAATAAATATGATCAAGTTTCGACAAGATTTTTGTAAGTAGAGCTCTACTTTATTTGGGGATCACTGTTACTCTCTCTTTTTTGTACAATTTGTGTTGGCCACACAACAGTTTTTCCCTTGTTTGAGTCTGTTTTCCCCCCCCACTTTTGTCTTGTAATTTTGTATAGTGGTAGGTCATACAACCAGGTTTTTTTTTACATTTTATTGTATAATGGACAAATTACATGGGGGCTTTTCATTGAACAAACCGTTCCTCTTTTGATTGTATGAAAATGTTAACCTTGTGGAAAAAAATTCCCAATCCAAAAAGATTAGAAATATAGAAATATGATTGAGCAATCCATGAGAGAAAAATTACAACTCGCATTATTCAATAAAAATGCGTGGTGTCTGAAATCTAATAGCGATCGTCCCCCTGAACACCAACAATGTGTGCAAAGTGAAGAAGAAACTGGGCACATACCAAATATAAAAATCCCATTTTATTAATGAAAGAAAAGACATTTCGGTCCAGCATGGACCATCATCAGAGTATAACACAACATAAATGAAAAAAATAACAATTTATAATCCTAACAAACGTAAACGGGAACCGATGTACCGATCAATGTGTGAACCCAGCTGCGAGGAAGTGCGCCAAAGATGAAACAACTGTGACTATTTCACTTTGGCATCATAATGTGCAGGCGCATGTCCGAATCAGCCCGGTTGCCACGGGGCGCACAAAGTCCCCCAATTAGGTCATGCCCCCTGGCATTGTCATATCCCATAACCACATAAAAGGACCAAAATGCATACGAGACTAAAAGACAAGCAAATACATCTCACACGACACTAGATATGGCAGGGGTCCCCAACCAAAGGCATACTGGAGAGTGTGGCGGGAGCCAACTAATTAACGTGCGCGCGCGCACACACACACACACACACCTTGAGGGGAGGCCTCCAGTGCCGCGCTGGTCCCACTCGCATATGCGGCAGTTGGACCCGACATCAGGGCGGGTCTGACTTCTGACTTCCGGTGCGGACCGACATGAGAGGCATGCAGCAGCTGTCAGCGTTACTGTGGTCACGGGCACTCACAAAAGGCTTGGCGGGCGCCATCACATTGGAGACCACTGAGATATGGTATCAATTCATTTAATAAAACATGCAATTCAACATTTGGAATATATGTAGCCATGCATGTAAAATGGTCTGCAGTTATCTCTCCTGCTGGCAGTAAACCTGGTAAGTTACAGGGATGCCAGCAGTAATCATGGAGGTTTGCCCTCACACCCTGGTGAGATGCCCTATGTATGGATGGGAGTGGCTACATGCTCTGAGTCCACAGTTAGTGACATCAGAGATGTGCCTGTTTCCTGAGGTATATAAGGCACAGCACTGCCCAAAGTTAGCATGTTGGAGGGAGAGCGGTGGAGAGTTGAAGGAATAAGTCTGTGTTGAGACTTGGGAAATGAAGGGCCCACTAGTGCAGTAACTAGTGGCCCATTCTACATTAAGCCTGACAAGGCCACACTGTGTCCAGGGACCTGGCACAGGGGTGATCTCCCTGCGGGGAGAGGGGATCCCACTCCATTGGGAGGGCGTACCTTTTCAAGGGACAGCACGGCGAGATGTGCAGCTGAGCTAACCGCTGCAAGGTGCAGTCTGTTCACATCATCATCAATAAAGATACCCTGTTCAAAGACAACCCCACTGTGTGAGTGTGAAGTTACTCTCCAGTGGAAGTCACCACCAAGGAGTTCCTCATCAGACCCATCTCCCTGCGGACGCAGAGATCCTGATGAGGTGGAGGCGCTGCACGTGATATAGGTAGGACTCACACACACTACCTCAGCTGCCTGTCTGGATTGACAATCCCCGAATACCATCATGCGGGAGACTCAGGAGTCCTGTTGCCTACAAGTGCACCACCAGACACGACCATGTAATGGGGACTGGTTAGACCACAGGGGCCAATATGAGATTGGGTGTGTCATACCAGAGGGAATACCCGTTACATATATATATATATATTTATATATATACACTAGCTGATATACCCGGCGTTGCCCGTGAGTTAAATTTCCCGCTCCCTCCTCTCCCCCTTTCTCCGTTCCCTCCCCCCCCCGAGGGACAGTGTACAGGAGGGGGGGTGGGGACAGTGGACAGGAGGGGGGGGTGGGGACAGTGGACAGGAGGGGGGGGTGGGGACAGTGGACAGGAGGGGGGGTGGGGACAGTGGACAGGAGGGGGGGTGGGGACAGTGGACAGGAGGGGGGGTGGGGACAGTGGATAGGAGGGGGGGTGGGGACAGTGGACAGGAGGGGGGGGTGGGGACAGTGGACAGGAGGGGGGGTGGGGACAGTGGACAGGAGGGGGGTGTGGGGACAGTGGACAGGAGGGGGGGGTGGGGGCAGTGGACAGGAGGGGGGGTGGGACAGTGGACAGGAGGGGGGGTGGGGACAGTGGACAGGAGGGGGGTGGGGACAGTGGACAGGAGGGGGGGACACAGTGTCACACACACACACACACACACACACACACACACACACACACACACACACACACACACACAGTGTAACAGACACACACACAAACAGTGACACACACAGAGGTCTCAGTCCCGTTCAGCGCTGGCTTTCTTGGGCGCAGGCCCCGTCCCCGCCCCATGCGGCGCCTTTCTCGGGCGCAGGCCCCGCCCCCCCGCGGCGCCGTAAGTGTTAAAGCTGTAGATGTATTGAACGTGAAGGCAATCATGAAGGCCCAATGCGAATGTAAGCCATAGGCTGGCAGCCATTTTATAATGTGAATGTAAATTAACACTGCATAGGTGAACGTGGCTAGACGGGAAGCCATTTTGTAATGCCAATTCAGAGTGCGAAGGGGGAAAAGCAGTTGAATGCGGACATTTTGTGTAATGGTGTTTTACATTGTGAATACGATTATGGATTTTGGTGTGGCGGTCGCGGCTACAGGGAGTGTGGTGCGGCCGTGTGTGGCACGGAGTGTCGGCCGGGTGCAGGCTATGGCGGGCGCGGCTACAGTAAAATGTGCACGGCTACAGGGTGTGGTGTGTGCGCGGCTACAGGGAGTGTGGTGTGTGCGCGGCTACAGGGAGTGTCGGGCAGGCATGTGTGCAGGGAGTGTCGTTCAGGCATGTGTGCAGGGAGTGTCGGGCAGGCGTGTGTGCAGGGAGTGTCGGGCAGGCATGTGTGCGGTCGTGTGTGCAGAGCTGAAGGCGTTTTTATTAGGCGGCGTATTTTCCGTTTTTATTGGTCTCAGGTGTGAGTGTGTGTACACGGGAGTGAACGGGGGTGACAGTGTGTGTGTGAAGCATGGTCTCAGGTGTGAGTGTGTGTGAAGCATGGTCTCAGGTGTGAGTGTGTGTACCCAGGGGTGACAGTGAATGTGTGTGTAGACAGGGGTGATAGTGTGAGATGGATGAAAGTTACCTTGGACTCCGCAGGGGTTCTCTGGGGGTATGGTGTGTGTCAGTGATGTCACTGTACCTTTTGGCCAATGAGAGTCATGTGGGGGCGGACACAGGCACCAATGTCTGTGTGTGTCACAGTGGAGCTTACCTCTTGGCCAATGAGAGTCGCGGGTGGGTGGGCAGACCCACGGACGAATCTGATTGGCCACATCTACAACCCCACAACCTTCAGATTTATATATTAAGATAAAATTTGCATGTCATTTCCCAGAATCCCTTGCTGCAGTATATCCCTTGCTGCACTGTATGCTAGGTGATAATGGTGAAAGGCAGGATTGCAGACCTGCCTAAAACATGAGATTGTGCTTACAAGTGATATTCTTTATTGGATTATGGATATAGATATATATATATATATACACACAATAAAGTCATTGTATAACAACTAGAGAATGTGCATTTTAACATGTTGGCAAGAAATATCCCAAATAAACTAGAATTTAATCCACGAGGTGACACTATCTAAAATATAGATCCAGTAGCATTCTCGCTGTGATAAACAATTATCTCTATCACCCCCACGATTAAGTGGAGGTACCCTTACAATGCACAAAATGCCTATAGCTGAAGCATTATGTTTAAATAAGGTACACTGTTGCACTAATATTGTGGTATCTTCTCCCTAAGGCTTTGTCCATGGTTCTTGCTGGTGTGCGGAGGCGCGCTGAGGGAAAGCGGGTGCTTTCTCTGGCCTTAGACAGCACGACGTCCATGGGCGTGTCGGGGGTGTGTCGGCGGGCGGGCCAGTGACGTCACAGAGCTGGTTCGCCCTCATTGGGCGAACCGCTCACGTGACCGGCCCTGCGCTCCGGCAAACGAGAAAATTTTAAATTTTCCTAAGACCTATGCTTCCGCAAGCGCACGGAAGCAAGCGTAGGCGAGCCCATACTAAAGCCGCTCTCATTGCGGCTGTAGGGGCTCAGTGCCGAGCGGAAGCGCGCCTCCGCCCGCAAGCACTAAACATGGACGCGGCCTTAGAGATTCTAGATTTGTGCTCAGAAAAATCGCCTTTTAAGGGTCACTTAGTCCTCCCTACATAATAAATCACACAGGGGCATTTAAGAGCAAATGGTGAATCACAGGTCTGATGCAAGCACGTACAGTATCTGAAAATTCTTTCCAGTGTATTAATGCGAAAAAATGTCAGTCCGAATAAGACTCAATGCACATCCAAAGCATTTAAAGCAACAATTTCTTGGCTCCGAAAGAAAATGTTCTGGCATACATTTAGAGGGGCAATCCTATCCAAAAAGATCACATGATCTAAAAGGTGTGTTGGAAAATATAGAGAGTCAGTAAATGCATGTGCATTTGTAGGTTTTCTATGACATACTTGAAAATGAGATTATGCCAATTAAATACATTGTTTAACATTTCATTATTTTTCAAAACAAAATAAGTATGGAGTGGTGAGAAATGGTGGAAACAGGTGAGCAGGTTAAGGAGAGGAAACTGGGATGCAGGGAGATGGGATACATTTGGTTATTAAATCAGTCATATATAATACACTGTATAAAGATAAACTCCAAACAAATAACTAGTTACATATGTTCAAATGGCAAATGATAAAATATTAATAGATGACAGGAAAAGTCCCGCAAGCAGGATCTTTTTTTTTTTTTAAATTAAACCAGTTATCACATTTTATGGGGTACAGAAAAACAAAAAGGAAACGAAATTGTTGATCGGATGGGTTGTTCCCAAACAGAACCATAAAGGCAAGCTGCCATTTAAATAAATAAATAAATGTTTTTCCTATACAATATGTGCATCAATACAATCTGCACACTGACAAGTGACTAGCTGAACTGCAGATCGATCCGTTCTCCTGTAATCGATCGCTTGCTCCGATCAGTATTTAATTCAGTTTTTGCACAGCATTCTGGGCAATGTAGTTCCTAGAATGATTGACTGGGCAGTTACTAGATACAATTGGTGCACTGCTAGCGAGACGGCCAAGCCAGAGCTTATCAGAAGGGGAAGGGGCTGCCACTTTGGAAATGCTTCCTACATTCGAAACATTAAAAAGGTCTTTCAAACTTTAAAAAAAAAATGCTACAAGTATTTTTTCAAAGTACAGAACTGTTGAACTACTGCTTTAAAACATATTAAACCCATACTGGCAAGAGGTGTGGGGAGAGCAAGAAAAAGAAATGTATTGGAGGGAATGCCTGTCCCTGCGCTCAGGTCACAGGGTTGCAGTCTGTAAAGAGAAATGCCGGTTAGTTAGAGCACTAAGGCTCCATGGACAAAGATGACAATATCAATGCTACATTTAAAACAATAAGTGTGATCACTTCCCCCATTAGGATGAACCGCCCTCTCACCAAGTCACATGGGACGGAGACCACACCCTTATCTCAGCGATCAAGCCCATGACCTGGCTGGGAGGGCACTTCCGCTTCCCTACAGTGGGCGGAAGGATGCAAAGCGAAAGTCAGCAGCAACGAGGCCCTGATATCTCGCGAGCCTCTGCGGTCCCATTCATTGAAGTACTTGGCAGCCATCTTTGATGAGGCTCTTTGTTCCCCCCTACTAAATATAACAGGAATACAGTATCAGACATTTTTTGTTTATTTTCTCACGCCCTTGGCTTTCCAGTCGGACCACATTCTCAGGTTCTCTCTCTCTCTCCCCCTCCCCCCTTGGCAGCCACCATTTGCACAGAGCCAACATGGCCGCCTCCCTGCGTGTCACCTGGATGTCCGCTGTGCCCTGCCGGCGGTAAAGTGAGGAGGAGCGGCAGAGTCACGTGACATTAGGTACTGGGCCCGTCAACAAATAAAGGAGGACGCCATTTTTATTTTATTTTTCATACGGGCTGAGAGGAGCGCTGCTCAGCAGGTGAGGAGTGGCAGTACACAGACAAACACACACATACACATACATATACATATACACACATATATATATATATATATATATATATATATACACACATATATATATACACATATATACATATACACATATATACATATACACATATATACATATACACATATATACATATACATACATAGTCACTTTTTTACCCACCATAACCTTAATAATATATATATAATCATGCATATAGGTGTGTATTTAGACATATAGGGGTGTGTATATGTTTTCTTTTAAGTGGACATAGGGAGGTCCTGTGTTTTTTTTATTGCAGGCCTGGAACAGTCTGCCCCAGCTCTTTGCGATTTGCTGCTTCCTTCCTATTGCACTTACGAGGCTGCATAATGTCATCACCGTGGCTTCTCTTTTTATAGAAGGATCCGAGAGTTCGCTATTCCCCCCCACCCCATTTTTCATAGTATTTATTAATGCGTGGAAGCTGGTTAATAAGGAGTGGGATTACGTGCACCTCCCCCCTCTCCTTGTGCAGTCCCGGGGTGCTGTGGGAGGGGGTTGCTGGTTGGGGATGGGAGCTGGTGCTGCTCAGATCAAATGTCTAGGCCGGGTAAATAATGTTGCTGCCCTGGTGTAACGTGAGAAGTGCGCCTGCGCACCCTGGGGAGAAGCGGTTTATATGTAACTTTCCACCCATTCCTGGGAATCCTGTCACCCTTTGCTCTGAGGGACCCAGAGCTGCCTCCCTACTTCCTGCAAGGTAATACATATTTTTTTGGGGGGGGGGGGGTAATACATATTGGGGGTATTTGGGTCTCTAGTTTAGAATTTTTACCCTTTTTGTTAACGTTTTTTTTTTTTTTTTTAAATCTTCCTTCATTTTGTCTACAAAATGATCTAAGTCCTTCCTTCAAGTCACTTTAAGGGGGCGATGGATTGTAACACAAGTGGGTGTGGAGGTTACAGTATGTCCATTTGTTGAGGGACATTTCCCTAATATTTTACAAATACATGTTGGTGGCTGCAGAGCAAAGCAGTTCATATCTGGCGTCATGACTTTTTTTGTACAGACTATTTCTCTGAAGCAAGCATATGTTCTTTTCCACAGTATTGAAATATCTGACTGTTTTCTGTATGAAGGCAATCATTGTGCTTCTTTAGGGGTTGATTGTCTAGCTTAATTTGTGGATTGTATGTACATTTCGCACCAGGCTTCATGTTCCATTTTACCACTTAAAAAAAAAAAAAACCCTTGCTAAGTATTTAAAAATAAACTGATGGACCATATATTTTTGTTCAACCAATAAAATAAATAAAAAAAAAAAACTATGTATGATGGACCATGTTCATAGCATTTTGTTTTCAACAAATTCAGCCAAGAGAAGTCACTGGATTATGATTAACCTCTCTTGCAAAAGCCTTTATTTTGGCCCTTTTTGTAATGGCGGTTTACATAACTTTCATGGTTCCCCATGATTTTGGGAGGGTGGTGTTGTGCATTTAGTTCTTAAACCTATTGTGGCATACCTCAAAACCTAGGTGTTTTGCTCTTAACAAGTTAGGCATCCTTTTTATTGCACTATGTCAGTGTTTTTTCACAGTTTCTTATGAGCTAAACTTCTAAAGGGTTCCCCGGGCATCCCTAAAGGGTTCCCCGGGCATCCCTAAAGGGTTCCCCGGGCATCCCTAAAGGGTTCCCCGGGCATCCCTAAAGGGTTCCCCGGGCATCCCTAAAGGGTTCCCCGATATTTTCATGTCATTTGAAAATTGTACCAAATACAGAAGAATTTACAATGCATCTGATCTCAAACACTATTAGAGAGGGTTGGGGATCCTTACAATGCATTTGTCCTCAGACGCGCTATTAGAGGGTTGGAATAACGCAGAATTTCACAATACAGGCAGTCCTCGTTTTACAACGCTTCGCTTTACAACGAATGGCTTATCCAACGCTTTGCAATGCATACCTATATTCATTTTTACAACGCCAAAACGGCTTATCCAACGCTTTGCAACATTGTGTGTGTGTGTGTCTAGATATAGATATAGATATAGATATAGAGAGAGATATAGAGATATATATATAGATATATATATAGATATATATATATAGATATATATATATATAGATATATATATAGATATAGAGAGAGATATATATATATATATATATATATATATATATATATATATATATATATATAATCAAAAAATAAATAGATGATACCGTTCTGTGGCTAACGAAATGCTTTTATTTGTGCGAGCTTTCGAGATACACTGATCTCTTCTTCCAGCGATGTTACAATGAATGAAGCAAGGATAACTTGAAAACAGTGTCTCTTGGAATGTTATCTGTGCTTGTCCTTCCCCCGGTGTGGATGTGTTTTATGGCTAGAGGTGTCAAAGGTTAACTGAAAGCAAGTGAAGAAAGAGTGTGTATGTGTATCAGTGTGAATAAAAATGAATGGAGAGCCCACAGTATAAACAGTGCTCTACACAAGGTGTGTGTGGAGTGAGAGGGATATAAATGGTGTGGGTGGGTGTGGAAATGTGAGAGTTTGTAGCACAACTAAAAGTGTGTGTGGATACTATGTGGTCCCTATTGGTGTATATGGATGGAAAAATAAGGAGTATTAGTATGTGTGAGAGACAGCTGTGTGTGCATACATATAGCACAGTATGCACAGACATGGCCTTTAGCGCTCATGGGAAGAGAGTTCGCTAGTGTCAGTAATGACTCATAAAATTTCGATCTCTGTTTAGGCCACTGCTAAGTGTCCCGAACAGTTGCATAAATTTGTATTCATGCAACCGTCTCTCTTTCGGGGTTTTAAGATTACCTTTGAGTATGGCAACCCTCAGATCGTTCATCTTATGTCTTTGACACCTCTAGCCATAAAACACATCCACACCGGGGGAAGGACAAGCACAGATAACATTCCAAGAGACACTGTTTTCAAGTTATCCTTGCTTCATTCAT
Source organism: Ascaphus truei (assembly GCF_040206685.1). Taxonomy (NCBI): domain Eukaryota; kingdom Metazoa; phylum Chordata; class Amphibia; order Anura; family Ascaphidae; genus Ascaphus; species Ascaphus truei. The sequence continues at coordinate 84,237,222 of NC_134489.1, read as the reverse complement.
TGTAACATCGCCGGAAGAAGAGATCAGTGTATCTCGAAAGCTCGCACAAATAAAAGCATTTCGTTAGCCACAGAACGGTATCATCTATTTATTTTTGATTATTGAAGCTCGGCTAACACGGTACTGATACCTCTACATGTGTGTATATATATACAATGTTGCAAAGTGTCGTAAGAGCATATATATATATATATATATATATATATATATATATATATATATATATATATATATATATATATATATATATATATATATATATATATATATATATATATATATATATATATAGTATATACACTATATAATTTGTGTGTGCTGCAAATCTTGTTGCCTGCATAAAATATTTGGTGTATTTTAGTGTTAAAAATGCCTTCAGGAACGGAATCTTTCATTTAAACAGTGTTCCTATGGGAAAACGTGTTTCGCTTTACAACGTTTCGCTATCCAACGCCATTTTGAGTAACACATTGTGTCGGATAACCGAGGACTGCCTGTATGATTATTTTTTTTACACCACTTAAGGTGTAGGTTTTGATTTGACTAAAATTCCCCAATACATTTATCATTGGGAAAAGATGAAGGATTAAAAACAAGATTAACTTGCTCAGAGAGCTTTTAATCACGGACTAGTACAACAATAGTTGATATTGCTCTTTACATATCAATGCTGGGCCAACAAGTGATGCAGACTATAATGTAATTCAATGTGTTCTCTACATGGCAACCCAAAACTGAAGAGCTGCTCTAGTCTCTGCGTTACCCTAGGGTTGTAAATATAATACGTTTAGAATCTTAACACCAAATTTAGGTTTATTTTTTTTTTTTCTTTAAACTTTGTTATAGTTGGTGCTTTAAAACGCAAAAATATAGATTTTTAACCTGGTTAAGCCATTAACTTTTCTTGTACCCTGCAGGAAATTCAAAACAAAATATAGACGTAATGGAGTTGGCTCATTGTTAAAAATAAATAAATAAAAATATGTATGTTCAGTTCCCAGGATTCCCCATGTATAGGAAAATATGAATTTTATCTGAAGTGGTAATGACCATTAAAGAAATGGTTCCAGGAAGTGACACACACACACACACACACACACACACACACACACACACACACACACACACACCACCCCCCCCCCCCCCCCCATACATATACAAACTCAGACAGGAAACCTACTTACTATTGGTGGTATGTTGTCTTTTCACATGGTATGACCACTGTAGAGCAGTCGTTAATTGAAAATTACATGTCCTGGTTCTGTATGTAGCCAAGTTCTTCAAAACCTTTGTCATTTATTTCAGACACAAAACTATATATAGTCAGGCCTCTGGCTATTTAAAAAAAAAAAATGTATTTGCTGTAATAACTTATATGGGCAATCTCTTCTGGATCAAAGGGAACTAATGCAACCCATTCAGGATTTCTTCTTAACATGGATGGGAAGAAGGGGCTATCATCCAGAGCGGGACAATTACTTTTCCTCTGGGGACACTCTGGTTACTGAGATAATGAACGAGGAAGGTGCCGCCGGTTCTTTACTCTCAGGAGGAACGGAGGTTTACATCTAGTGGGCCAAGCGGCTACCTATAGTCAAGTGTGACGTGGGGTGTTTGTTTAAAAATAAATAAAAACAGGAAGTACCTTCCTCCATAAATATCTTTGGTTCACGGAGCCGAAATTAATACTCTTCAGCTCTGTAGACCCCCTGCTTTCTCACCCATGTTGTATATGTTGAAGTATGAATTCAACTTGAATGCATGTTTAAGGGGTCACATGATGCATCTCGGTCAGGGCTCTTCATCTGGTGGTCTGTACTGCTAATTTCATACAAGTTGCTTAGGCAGCCAAGTGCAATTTTACATGCAGAAACTTGCTTGTAAATTAAGGTAAACAAATTAATGATATAACCGAATGGTAAGGCATTCTAGAGTTGATCACTGCCACAAAAATGGTGCATGCAATAGAAAAAGGACCAGCACATCTGTAGATGTACAACATATATATATTAATTAAGAATGATGTTTTGATCCTCAATCGTATATGTATGTACATATTATAGATGCTTGCAAAATTGAAATATATAATTTGTCTTTCAATTTATCTAAAATTACATTATAGGAAGTGTGGCCTTTCTGTCCCTAAATGTTTTCTGATCTGGCCCTTTTGAAGAACTAGTTGAAGAGCCCTGATCTAGGTAATTAATGCTTCTTTAGCCAATTCTGACACGTGTAAGTAGGGGTTCTGGTTTTCAGTGTTTATTTTTTTGTTTGTGTGTTCATCAGTGTTGACAATGGGGATGAGGGGAATTTACGCTTTTGAATGCGACTGTATATCGCTGCCCTAACTTTAGTTTCCATAAGCCCTTTGTGTTGCCCTTTAAGTTTGTGGCTGGGCTGCTACAAGAGATGGAAGGGGAAATGATATTTTGTTTACGTTTTTGTTTTTTTTTTGTTTTGTTTTAATTGTACAAGATCAATGGGTGGTGTTTTTTGGGCAACCTAAAACCGGAATCCCTATCTATAAGTAATCATTTTCTAAAACAATGGGGTGGGATCTGTGTGCCTGCATGCCTGCTGTGTGCCTGCCTGTGTCTGTATGGCCCGCGAACGATGTTATAAATATCCAAATGGCCCTTGGCAGAAAAAAGGTTCCCCACACCTGCTATACAGTATGTGCTTGCACAGCTAGAAGCCCCCTTGCTTACCCTCCCCTTATCTTTATTCGCTCTCTGTTAAGGAAGAGGGTGGGCTAAAAGATTACAGAAAACCCTTAATTGAGAAAAGGTCCTCATCCAGAGGCCTCTAAGATAGTCAGCTTGTAATTTCCCAAAAAATGAAAGCCTATGGGCTGGAGCACACTGCGCTACCAACCCCTGGCGGCCAATGGTAGTGTTCATTGTTGAAGCACAACGTCGTAGCCGCTGCTGTAGCTGGAGTCTTTCAAAAGTGTGATTCCAGGCTGCAGCAGCGTGACATCAGTTTCAGCAACCAATCAATGTACAGACGTTTTCAATGATTGGTTGCTGAAATTGCTGAGGATCATTCCATCTGCTGGGGATGTTCACACATTGCCCAGCAGACGGAGGCGGGCTCGTGCATGCGGCGTCGCAAAGCACTGTGTGCTCTTGCCCTTACAATGTTTAGGGAAACCAATTGGACTTAGTGGTTTTCTGGCGGCCTACGTAGGACTACATTTTTAGATTGGATTTAAAGCAGTTTATACGAAATAGTTTTGCAGTGGTTCAAATTGTTGAAATCCTACTTTTAAAAAAAAATAAAAAAATAACACATTTTTAAAAAATAAATTTTCCAGAGTTACATTGAATGCCTTCCCAGTCATGTAACGTGGAGCAAAGTTGGGCACATGATTACATTTTCGTTTTCATTCCACTCACTATTACTTGGAGATGTGATGTAATATTTTACTTGCATACAATATTTTAAGTTATATATTTTAGTGTGAACACTTTAGGGGTACAACTTTAGAAAATAAATGGTACAGAAGTTATGCCACCTAGTAGGGAACCTTCCCCTTTTTAAAGAATTTTTTATTTAAATATAGGAACATGCCTACCTTTGGGTAACACCTAGATCCCTTTTAGTCGATCATGATTTTGTATAACCTGTTCTGGATATCCTTTTGGGCAGATCCTAAATTCTAGGAGTATTGGTCACGCGCTAGTATTGCTGGCTTTCTGGAGGAACCTGGCTCAAATCCCAGCATTTGCTCCTTTTTTAAGACGTGAACGGTTCAGTTCTTTTTGCCTTGTAGGCCAAGATGAGAACTTTCTATGGGACAGAGATTTATGTTAAAGATTCTGTGCACGTCACTGATTACACTCTGTGCTCTAAAACATCTCGGAACGTATGCTTTATAACTTCCAGATGGAAATCAAGGTACAGCAAAGCTTGTTGCTGCCAGTAACCAGTCTCTGGGTGTCACCATTATAATTGCCATATTCTTCTGGGGTGTGTCATAGCAATCCTTACTGGTTGGGGGAGGAACTGGTGTCCTCTGAACAATTATTAGACTCCTTTATCTTCCTGCATGCACAGCATTGTTAACTAATGCAACAGGGAACTTTACACATATATTGAGGTTCATGGTATCACTCATTTACTTTAGTATTTCCAACCACTATTTTATCTTACTCTGGCAATTTTCCTCTGACTAATCCCATTAATTCCTCCCTGTTATTTATTTAGCTTAGAACAAGATCCCATAAATGGTCAATTGTAAGATGGACAACGTTTTATGATGGTTGTAATTTTCACTGTATGCAGTGTAATAAACAATTATATAGAAGTTACAGGAAGTGTAATCTCCCTGTTTCAGAAGTATTTATTTGAAGTAGTCATTCTACTTTTTAGTCATTTTAAGTGGCAATCTCCCTACCCTTTTCCCCCTCCACTTATTTTACCTGATGGAAAGAAGGGGGTAATCCAGAGCTGAGCTGTGCTATTTACAGCTGAGGACCCCCCTGTTCCTAAGATGCGTGACAGTGAATTTACAGTGTTCAAAATCTCTTTCCAGGGGAAATAAAATGGCTGTCAAATCTCAGGCCAATAGGAAGCTGCAACATTCTGTTGCAGCTTCCTATTGGATGATGAATCTCCACATTATAACCAAGGTGGTAACTTAACCTGTTAGCATCTTGGGAATCGACGTAATGCACAGTTCAACGCGGTAGGACTACCTCCCCTCCCCTGGCTTCAATTCTTTAAGACAAGCTTATCAAAGGCTCCCAATGAAAATAATTGTCTCAACGGTTTCCTCGCTATTAGTCCAAGATTTTTTTTTTCATTCTAGCTCATAAAGCAAAGTGTATAAAATATGTGGTACAGATGTTGGCAAAATGTTGGACAATGGAAATTAAGTCTTTTTAGGTATGTTGGCTTGTAAGCTCTCATGAGCAGGCCCCTCATTACCTTCTATATCTGTTTGCGGTATGTAGTATGCCCTTATTTGGTATGTCATTCTGTTTATGTAATTAATGTGACCTAATGAAATCCTCCTGTCTGAACTGTCTAATTCAACTAAATTTGTTAAAGCTACACTTATGAAGGACTTCCTATTCTGGTCTCAATGGCTCTAAAACACAGGTAAATGTTTTTTTCACCAACAGGCCCTCAACAGGTTTACAGAGGCCCAGAGCTAATTCTGCTAAAGCTAGAAACTGTTCAAATAAAGTTTTGGCACAACACACTGACAACGTGAAGTCCTTTTCCTATGTGAGAAGGTCTCAAAGCTTTTCTCATTCCATTCAGAATACTTTGCATCCATCTGCACCCCTCAGCAGATCACATTCTTTGAAGACTAACCCGTTGTACTGCCCTACAGAACGTTGGCGCTTTACAAATAAACATTACATTATGCTTCTAGCCTCTACTTGTAATTGGCCCTTTGGAAAATTAGTTGAGAAGCACCAGTGTCTCAATTTGCCGTAATGTTTCATAGTGATACTGTTCCACGGTCATAACCTGTGACACTTTTTGTTTAAAAACCAAAACAGTTTCTCAAACTTGAAGGTCCATATTAATTTAAAATGCTTTTACAGGCAGTCTTCGGTATCCGGCAAATGCGTTATTTGACGCCGCACAATGCAGTATCCGGACGCATTGTCTGATGCCGAATTCGCATATCCGACGGTCACTGCCCCTGATTAACATTGGACCCGCTTTCCAACGGTACATTAACCGATGGTGGTTTGCGAGACGCATTGCGTCCGATAACCGGGACCCCTCTGGAACTGCTGCTGCTGCATTCCTTTCCATGCTAGATACTAGGTTTCCTGTGATAAATGGAATACCAGCTGCTTTTAGCAGGTACGCTCAATTTGCAAAGATTAAAAATAAATCTTAAATTGTGGAAAAAAAACATACAAATAGACTGTTCTAAAATGCTACTTGCACTTTACTGGACCTGCAAAAAATATTGCTTGGTGGGAATGGACATCTATACTTGGGTTATACATGAACCACAATTAAGAATGAACATTTATCAGTGGGGGGTTCTTGCTTTACAATGACTAAAAATTGAGGAAAATACTCCATCCCTAAATGAGGACAACCTGTTTATGGGAAAAAATATTAAATTCACAACGGGTAATGCATCTGTTTAAGTAACATTGAATCATACTTGTATGTAGGACCTGCAAATTGGTCATGCCTTGATGTTGGCTGCAGGCTTATAATGCTTTGGCCAAAGGGTTTAACTAAATGATCCTTGCTCATGAGCAGATTAGCACTGAAGTATTGTGCTGTATGTTGTCACTTTGTATGTTGCGCTGGGCATTTCATTTTTGTTCATACTGATATGTAACACCACAAATGTGAATAGATATTTACATAGGCTGACAACTGCACAAGGAGTTGATTATATATTTTTTTCTTCAGGCGTTCGCCCTTTGTCGAGTGTCTAATTACCATGGTTCAGTGCTCTTAATATAGGTGTCTGATGTGTCATTAGCAAAAATGTGCCTGCCACCATTCCTGGATGTGACTTTTCACGTACCAGCATCGTGATGTCAACTGTCGTTGCCATAGTTACACCACGTCATCAATCCGTCGCGATGGCAACAAACGCTACGCATGGTCTTAAAGACCGCTAGTGCAAAATTACATTCTCAACCCATGTACAAATGGTAGTGAATACATTCTTTAAATAAGAAACAAATTCTCGTAATATGAATGAAAAATTAAATAACAAGAATATACAAAGTACATGTACACCTACCTACATATTTATAGTTTCAGACTCCAATTATAGTGCCAATGTACGTCAGAACATTCTCAGGTTTGACCATAGAACTGTTCGTCAGTGGAAACAAGACGACTAGTAAAGTTCCTGATATTAAAGCAAACCTAAGAGGGGAAAAAATGGACTGAAGCTATAACATGTAAATATTCTTGTATTGGGCAATGTAGAATTAATATTTATATTGTTTCTTTAGAAATACTATGTAATCTAGTAATGGGCACATTTCTGCACTATTTTGTAATTGCGTAGTGTTTGTTGCCATCAGATTAAAATATCTTTATTTGATGAATCAAATAGTTTCAACTTGTCACCTTAACCTACTGTAGCTGTTAAATTACTTGTGCATCATAGGGATGGATAGTAGATAGGAATACAGGGATTTTCCTTGTATGATTGTGTGTGTATATATATATATATATATATATATATATGTTTATTTTTTTTTCCATGCAGGATAAAAATGGAACCAAAACCATCAAGATTGCCCAGAAGGATAACTGTTCAGCCTTCCACCTCATCTCCCTTAAGTGCTAGAACACTGCAACGTGGCAGATTAGGTGGCCTTAGTGATGCATATCGCACAAGGGACAGTTCACTAAGGCACGATTCTGACTTTCAGGTAATATATTTAAAAATTGTTGTATGCAAACACTTTTCTCTGCTCTTTCACCTGACCAAGAATGTATACATTAATTTAAGTTCCAAATTGCTCTTAACCTGGTAGCACCACACAATGGTTCAATATTAACATACAGGAAAAGCATAAAATGACACGATTAAGGGTATCTGCTTATAATTAGGGCATTTTTCGCCTACGGTATTTGCACTTGGGATACTTTTATAAAATTATGGCTCTTGCATTTTTATAAGCTAAAAAGCAATATTAATATGCTGCCGTCTGACCCATTGCCATACTCAAATATATCTATTTCTCTCAAACAGAGATACAGACCTCCATAGGCGGTGCCGGTATCTCAGTTTAAAGCTCCCACGTCACGTGGGCCAATGGGAAGCCGGAGCTTTGAAACTCCATTACATGAACCCTGGTAGCAGAGTGGCTACCAGCATGCACTACAGAGGTCTCTATCTATGGAATCAGGGGTCCCTGGAGCTGAAATAATAGGGTTCAACTCCGGAGACTCAATGCTTCAATCCTATGTTAAAAATAAAAAAAAATTGCCTAAAAAAATCATCCGCTTGGATTGCCTCTTTAAGGGGGCGTGTTTGCAGTCCTTGAGACTTCAGATCTCTTCTGGGAGCAGGCATAATGGAGAAATGCATTGTATCAACAACTGCTATGGAAGGTCATGCAGCAGAGTACTACTTAGTGTGCCATGATTTAATTTGTGTGGCTGAAATGCAATTTCTTGTTGTCCCAACAGAAACTTGTCAGGTCTTGTATTATGGGCTTTCATATTTACTAATGTTGTAAACAGATTTTCCACAGTTAACCAGTGATCTTTTATATCTGAAATATTACTTGCCATAGTGAAAAGTATACAAATTCATGTATATTTTTTATCCTAATTTTGCAGTACTAGTGCTTTGGTTCTATGGGTAACAGTATTAATCCTTTGAGTGCCCCATGTAGTCACTACGTCATGGGGACTGGCACTCCAGGGACCCAATGTTCTCATGGAGCAGAGGATGCGAATTATCCGGTAAGAAAACGGAGGATCCCTTTCCCATTTCCTCAAATGGTGGTCATATGGCCGCTATTGAAAGTGGTCACATGCACTGTGCTGCAGGGGCTGTAGAACGCAATCGCCACCACCCGTCTGGCACTCCAGGGGGTTACGCAAATAGATTAAGACTTAATCTGACTAATATACAACAGAATACAGTTTGATCTGGAGGTCAAATGTTCTTCGTTGGCGCCCTTCATTCTAATATTCTCTGTGAAAGGAAAGCTTTGGCGTTTAGTCTACCACAGAGCACACCTTTAGTTGCTTGTCTAGTGTACTTTTTCTGTACTTTGTATAAACATTTAATTGGGTGATTTATGTAGATTAAAATGAAGTTTTCTGGCTCGTGTATTAAACTAAAATAAGTTGTGGGTTTTGTTTAGGATTCCAGTGCATTGCGCACTTCCAGTAGAGACTGGACTTTCAGAGAACGTGACAGCCTTGAGCCTTCCTGGAAGACTTCTCCCTCTTATCAGCGCTGCTCAGGATCATATGACAGCCCGTCTGGGAGCTTGATAGGAAGCAGAAGCAGGGTTGTAAGTGTCACTTTTTGAGATCGAACACCACACCTACTTTTAATTTGTACAGGGTCTGATTTTTGCTTTGTGATCAATATGGCCAATGTACAGATACAGTTGATGGCTGACTATTCAGTGCAATTAGATGAGGGTATTCTGTGAAAAAATGGGCATGTAAGTGACTTGCAGGACTAATTACAAAGCTTTTATTTTATCAAATGTTTTACCAGGAAGTAATACAGAGTTACCTCGTTTTCAAGTATGTCCTGATGTAAGTCCAAATATTGGTTACATAATTTGTTTTAAAGACCATTGCAGCCCACTTTGCAGAACCATAACTCGCCCACCCACTTTAAGTAATGTAACATTCTCTTATAGAATTGTAATGTTGGTGTCACAATCCATAGAATAACTTTATTTAATATTTTGCTAAATAGTTAATGTAACAATGATAACAGTGCAGGGAAGGAGCATTTGGCCACAGAGGAATTTGCTCTGCTGTTCGCTGCTCTGTTTGGGCATTTGTCGAACCCAGATCTAGTCCACTCGGTTCTGAAAAGTTCTTGAAAAGCTACATATGGATAGACTAGCTTTTATATTGCTATATTTTTTTTTTTTTTTTTTTAGTCTGCAGCATCCTCTTCTCAGTCATCTTGGTATGATCCATGTGAGAGGGCACAGGGTACCTATTCCGGATTACACAGCCAGCAACAGGATCGGGATTCCAAGCGACCAAAGCTGTCTTATTCTGGCTGTTCTTCTATTTCTGGCATCAGAAGTACTAGTAATGGTTTAAATTCAGCCACAGGTACAAATATAATATCTTAAATGTCTTCTGGTTAAATTTATGTGAAGATAGACTGAACCTTGTAAGGGAAAAAGGGGCCCCTATTTTAGCACTCCTAGTTATGAAATGATGATGTCATTAAAATCAATCTTTAATAGGTGTCAAAATAATAAAATAAAGTTGGACTAACGAACACACAACACAAATTAAAATATTGGTATAAATCTCTCCTAAGTAGGTATAGGGAGAGGAAATTTATGTGAGCAATGCCAAGCTAACTTTAGCAGGTCTCTAATTATGCACTTTTTGCGGTATGTGTTTTTAAAATGTGTCCTGTATTCAGTGGGAAAATGTTAAAGCTAAATGAGCTGCTTAATAGGTCTGTCCTTTCAATTTACCACATTTACTCTTGTAGTAGGAGTCAGAAATAAAAATGGTGCCTTTTTAGGAATGTCCCTTCAGAACATGCTGAATAGAAGAATGATAAATTGCTGCACACTATTATAATCAGAAAAAAGGGGATACAACTACCGGTGCGCCTGGTTCAGGATTCTCTATCAATCCCGGGTATAAAGTCTATTGGCAATAAATTAGTTTACTGAGCAAATCCGTGGAGCCCTGATTTTCTTCCCTTCCTTCAGAACATGCAGCATTTTAATTCTTCCCATGAATGTTGCCCTTTCATTTGAGCAAATATTGGTCTGAAGGACCAGACGATTTGATCATTTTATAGTTATACACTTCGATTTGTCCCAGAGCTTTAAATTCACTTGTGATATTGTTCAATGAAGGCAGTGCTTGGTTTCATGTCTCCTTGGTAATGACATCATAATGTAGTAATAATTTTTATAATTTGCATAATTATCAATGCATTAACTTGCCTAAATAAAAACTGCTGCGGTTGCTCAACTAAAGTAGCATTATATTGTCCTCCCCGTTAGACAGTTGGAACATTCATTGATCTTTGTCTAGAATCTTCAAGTAGGTATGGACGATTTCCTAGATCTTCATCAGTGATGCTTGGCTCCACCGGATCTGATTTACTGAGAGAACGAGAAAGAAGGCCTGATGCATCAGTTCATGGTCTTATGGATTATGGTCATAGAAATGTTGACTTGACACCATCATGTAGGTATACTTGGGGCTTTCAGTTACATCTGTAATTGTAGAAAGCAACGCACTTCACTAATCACGGCCTGTTAAACCCTATAGAAATGTTTTACCTCTAGTCATTGGTATTTTTCAATTACGTAGATGTTGGTTTTATTATAGCCTTTGACTTGCTATAGCAGATCTGCTAATCGCATGGTTCATGCAGCAGCACCTCATTCCCTATACCCAGTTAAGGGCGACTCAATGTGCCTGGTAACACGGGCTGCTGAGGGCTTGTACCCCTGAGTGCTGAAGTCTGGTACTAGCCACTATCTAGGCTTTCCTGTGTTCAGCATGGCATAATTATACAATTATTTTACTCATGCATACATTTTGATAATACTAGGGTTAATTAGTCTTATTTCAGTGGTACTCACAAAACTTTGTAGGACCTTTTACATTGGCTCCAACCTCAGCAGCATCCATAATAAATGTCCAAGCGGGGAAAACGCTATACTTCAGAAAATTGTTGGAATTATTTTTTTGAGGGGGGTGGGGGGGCGGGACACACCCCACGCAGTATTTAAAGTGGATACGCGCTCTCCCCATTCCAAGTCGATTAGAACTCTTTCCAAACTACAGGCATACCCCGCATTAACGTACACAACGGGACCGGAGCATGTATGTAAAGTGAAAATGTACTTAAAGTGAAGCACTACCTTTTTTCCCACTTATCGATGCATGTGCTGTAATGCAATCGTCATATACGTGCATAACTGATATAAATAACGCATTTGTATCAGGCTCTATAGTTTCCCCGCTTGTGCACAGCTTCGGTACAGGTAGGGAGCCAGTATTGCTGTGCAGGACGTGCTGACAGGCGCATGCGTGAGCTGCCGTTTGCCTATTGAACGATATGTCCTTACTCGCGAGTGTACTTAAAGTGAGTGTCCTTAAACCGGGGTATGCCTGTACACAGGAACTGATCATCTGCCCCTGTGTCGGTGCCTTCCCAATGTTGCAATGTCCTTGGATAGGAGCACTAACGATACTGTAGTATACTGTCGTGCATGTCAAGCTGAATCCACACACCAGGAGGAATTTGAATAGCTTAATTTATATAGCTTATGTAACACAAAAGTAGGCAATCCAGGTGTCTTCATTAAAAAAAAGTGTATGTATGTTTCTACGACATTTTGGGGAGGGATTCAGAAGATACGGTGTGGTGGGTTCGGAGTGATGCAACATAAAACGTTAATGTATGTTAAAAATAATTAACGTTGCGGTCCACTCTTGGATCCCTTTTTAACCCAATAAATTAACTTCAAATCTTTAAAAACTTTTCTTTTCTTAATGAAGACCTGGAGTGCATACATTTTTGTGGTTCTGACGTATAGTATTATAAACCACAGGGGGAGACACCAGGGCATTCTGGGATTTCAAAAGTAAGTCCCATGCCGATCTATCTAAAACCGATGGCTCTAAGTTTCAAAAGGAGGCATCCCTCTAACCTTTCAATATTTTGTGAGCAGCTGCTAAAGAGGTCTGCCTCCTGAAGCAACTGTTGAATCACTCAGCACCACTGCGTAACTTTTAGGTCAGTAGTTATTGCCATGCAGCATTCAAGGGGTTAGTTAATGGCTGCCTTCATAGTTCATTGTATTTCCGATGCAAATAGGTTGTGTAATTTTGTCAAAATCACTCCATATATAAAAATACTTGGAAGGAGTTTTGGTGTGCCCTTGACAAATGTACACACCCTATTTGCTTCAGAAATACAATTAATGGATGCATTTGCACTTAATTGGGTTCACATTGTCCTAAACTACTTAATGCACCAGTCTATAAATAATCATTGTCCTCAAAATTTATTGCAATATGCCTGCTGCTCCCTGTATTAAAGTAAAGCCATTAGGTTATTTTTATAGTTGCCTGGTGTATTAAAGCAGCATCTTCCATAGTCTGCTGCCCCCTCCCCCCCCATGCTTGACTACTTCTTGTACTGTGTTTTGTGCAGATCTTCAGGACAGAGTTGCTTCGTCATATGCACAGGGTGCAAGACCAAAAGAGAACTCCCTAAGCACAGTAAGACTTAACACCTCTATCAACCGCCAGATGCCTTCTCAACATAGTTCCTCATTGTTTAGCAGAGACTCCAGCAGAAATTTAAGACCAGTAACTTCTAGAGAATTGCATTCCCCACAAAGGAATGCGCAGCCAGAGTTCACCCATGTTACAAGTAGAAATGTAGGGATTCCAGCAAGCACTTCAGGCAGCATTTCACCTGCTCAGCAAAGATCTATAAATGAGCCTACAGACACCGAAAGCAGGCGTACAACAAGGCAACTACTGTCTCGCCTCGCTTCTAGTATGTCCTCAACCTTTTTCTCAAGGAGATCCAGCCAAGACTCTTTAAATGGAAGACCACCAGAGGCTGAAGAAGTTAACTCTAGTTTAAGTAATATTCCTCAGCCCAATGCTGCCACAACTCCCACTGCTGACGTGTCGGAACATAGGCCTTCTGAACAATCTCAGGGATTTGCATTTCTTAGACGACGGCGATGGGGCTTGTCAACTGTCTCTCCAAATCACAGTTCTGATTCCGATACTGAGAGCTACCGGCCAGAAGACTCTGAAAATAGGACTGCTGGATCATGGCTACCCTTGTCCTTTAGGAATAGGTGCACACCCCTTTTTTCAAGGAGAAGACGAGAAGGAAGAGATGAAACTGCAAGAGCATCATCTACCTCTGACACCAATAGACTACAGAATCCTTTCAGAAGAGCATCTCGAGAAGATACCTCCGTGGAAGAAGCACAAAGGAGAAGCTCACAAGGAGCTGCTGCCAACTCTTCACACATGCCTGTACACTCCGTTAATGGCACTTCAAATGGTGCCTCTTTAGCAGATTCAGTCCTCAGTAGGAGAAATTCTGGACTTTCAGGCATACTTCCTAGTTCACTTTTCCATTTTTCAGTGCCGGCTGCACTTGGTAACTCCATATCGGACAATGTCATGATAACAGTAGATATTGTCCCCTCAGGTAGGACAACTGATGGACAGGAAAGCAACAAATCTCAAAACTCTTCAAGAGATCCAGAGAAACTCAAGAAAATTAAAGAAAGGTAGGTCTTGCACTTGACTGGTTTGTCCTGAATGAAGTCTATGGAAACTTGGTTTCAACTTGCATTAGTTCATACCTTGGGAGTTTAAACTAATGCAAAAGAGAATTGAACCCGCTCTACCTACTAGAACAGACGGGTGCAAAAAGGGCAAATGACTTAACAATGGAAGAAAAAACGCCAGATGTAGTAAAGACACTGCCGTCTGGACAAGTCCCTAAAAGTGCACTCTGTTTGGAAGGGGAGTAGTACCTGAATCAACCGTGGATGTGCAGTAAGAAGCAAAGTACTGGTCCAATGTGTATTGCAATATGGTTGTCTTAAAATCCTTTAATAATAATTAATAAACTAAATTAGAACCAGACAGTAGTAACAGTGAAAATAGATGAAGTAATTATAGTGCGTCATGCGTATGTCCACTTGGTGGCTCGGGTATACGGCGTGGTAAGCACCACAGCCCAAATCTGAGTATACCCCTGTCCTGGTGTGGACCAGTCAAACAGTTGCCTGTAAGTAACTAGTAATGCAGCACGACGGACTGGGAATTAAGAACCAGAATCACGAGTAAAACATACCAAATAGATTATTGGCTGACAAGTGATTCTGCTATGGTCACAACGTCAATGCATATAAAACCCACCAGCGGTGTTCTGGTGCCAACATATGGATATAGTAGCCAGAGCAGCCCAATGCCCTGTTACAAAGGAGATAATATGGGCAGTGTGGGATAAATGAAATAACGCAACATGTCCCGCTGTCTTGTGACACAGAGGGAAAGTGTGATCCACACTCGTGAGCCTGGGTCTACAGATGGTGTTTAAATGCAAAATAGATAAGGAGCACCTATAGCTCCACGCACATGATACACACAGAGAAAAAATGGGATTAATGCATAATCCTGCCAATTGGTATGGTAACCTAACTGATGTGGTGCTTAGCAGAAAAAATGCACTGGCAAATGATATTGCTATGTGGTGAATAGTACTAAACCCCGCATAAGTTAGCCCTGAATACTACTAACTACACACAGGGATGGGAGAGAGAAATGGAAGTCCCTACAAACCGAGATATACTGTCCCTGCGGGGAATGGCAGCAATGGTAATGCTGAGTAAACAGATCACTGACTCCCAAAATGCTCTCCCTCAAAAACATACCCCTACGTCACAAGGGGGGAGAGAGGAAAGCACAGAGGTAGAGAAGTCCCTCAGTACCTTGTCTGTGCTATCCCTGCAGGGAGCGTGATCCGTGGTGTCTGTGTGCCTATGTTTACTCGTGATTCTGGTTCTTAATTCCCAGTCCGTCGTGCTGCATTACTAGTTACTTACAGGTAACTGTTTGACTGGTCCACACCAGGACAGGGGTATACTCAGATTTGGGCTGTGGTGCTTACCACGCCGTATACTCGAGCAACCAAGTGGACATACGCATGACGCACTATAATTACTTCATCTATTTTCACTGTTACTACTGTTAAAATTAATTAATTTATTAATTATTATTAATAAAGGATTTTAAGACAACCATATTGCAATACACTTTGGACCAGTACTTTGCTTCTTACTGCACATCCACGGCTGATTCAGGTACTACTCCCCTTCCAGACAGAGTGCATTTTGAGGGACTTATCCAGACGGCAGTGTCTTTGCTATATCTGGTGTTTTTTCTTCCATTGTTGAGTTTAAACTAATACCAGAGTTGTTCCATGTAACTAGAAGTTGTGGAATATTGTCTTAATAGACATCATAGCGGTACTTCCTGTAATGGCTTGCTTGTTTCCTACATAGGCTTTATAAAGTGTGTTTTTCAAATTGCCCTTGGTAAGACTCGTACTTTAAACCGTTTATAAAATGTTTTTGCCTTTCTAGTCTTCTTCTGGAGGACTCTGAGGATGAAGAAGGTGACTTGTGTAGAATTTGTCAGATGGGAATGTCAACACCAACAAATCCCTTAATAGAGCCATGTAAATGTGCTGGAAGTTTGCAGTATGTTCACCAGGAGTGTATGAAGAAATGGCTGCATTCCAAAATTAATTCTGGTAAGCAAAGCTCTAGTAGCTCTAATAGACGAACAAGCTTTTTTCATAGTGTGCACAAAGCATTTGAAACATCATTAGTATCTCCATGCTTTTGTATGCTACTCTGGTAGCCTTGTATTATTATATTGTGATATACCCGATGGTTAACTGGTGAATATTTGTATATTATATATATTTTTTTAACTTTTAGGCTTAATATAGAAGTGACAACTGCAAGGGTTACTACAGTGAAATTCTTTAGAAATGGTAATCCTTGAAGGTCCAGTCACAGTTAAGTGCAATAATGTGAAAACATTCTAGCATGTACAACTGTGCCAGTGGACTTCTGGAATTGACAACGATGTGATTATTTCAGTAGTGATATTTTTTTGCATTTTGTTGTTGGACAATTATCTCTTGGTATAAGGGTTTGTTTTTGACATCCCTGGTATAGGGCCTCTGGCATGCCAGGTATGTAAAGTGCAGCGGAAAGGTTAATATCTCATAGTTTAATAACTTTGTTTAGACCTAGACTCTTGTTTTGAAGTAAGCATATTTTATCATATTTATTTTAACTGGAATAACTCCAGTGTTTCCATTAAATGCCAGCATGTAGGGAAAACCGTTGAAATTAAGTGACATAAAAAACAAGTCAGAAGATTCACAGTAGTAGATTCCTGAACTATTTAAAATCTATCCAACATATAATTGATTACGATAGTGTCATAATACACTTAAAAAAAAAATCAGAGATCCATTTGAGGAAGCTGTTTACTGGGCAAGGAAAGTCCTAGTTTTTATTATTTTTACAAGGGATGAGGGCAATGAGAAATGTGCATTAATAAAATTATTTTTAACCCAACATCCAGTTGCGGTTTAAATTTTTATAGGTAAATGACAACTTTTATTCTCAACTAAAACTTTTTAATATTTTAAAATATTGGTTATAGGGTCTACCTTAGAGACTATAACTACATGTGAACTGTGTAAAGAGAAGCTAGAGCTGAACTTGGAGGACTTTGATATCCAAGAACTTTATCGGGCGCATGCAAATGAGATGGTACGTATCTCCGGGAACGATAATGTTCTTCTGTTCTATGGGACCAAAAGGCTGTCTGACAGAATTAATAATAACCTTATTTGTTGAGCTTTGATGATTGATACCAGTTAGATCACTGCAAAACTGCCATTCAAGGCCATGGCAGTTTTCCCACAATCGCACCAAGATTGCCTGTATCGCACCTATGGGAATCTCCCTGTGTCTAGGACTGATTAAGCCACCTGTGCTGAAGAGGGGATAGCCCTAATACCTGGATTGTTGGTGGCACTTGAGGATAGGGGGTTGGCCACCCCTAGCCTAGAAGTTGCTTCATAGTGGGCTTGACGGCTTTCTAACTTCAGTTATACAGTACTCCTAATGTAATAGAAGTACACCCTCGCAGTGGGCAGTAATGCCCACAACTAGCATTAGAAACACATTCATACATTTTAAATATTGGCAGTGGCTACATTTGGTTATCTTGCACAGTCTTAAAATTCCCCCCCAAAATGTAAACCACTTTGTTATTTTTTGTATTTTTGTTGAAAATGGCCCTCTATGTATAAAATCGGTGTTTTTATACACACACCAACCACACCAACCACACACACGCCCCCCACACACACCACACCCACCACCACACCCACCACCACACACCACACCCACCACCACACACCACACCCACTGCCAAACCTGGTACAGAAAATGGTCTAGCATATATGCAATATGATGCAAGGCCCCTTTAACAAAATATATTCTATTAAAAAAAGCAACAGCTCCTAATTGGCAATGTTCCCCATGTTAAAGGATTCTTTCTTATTACTCTTAACATGCCACCCTTTTGATAATGCAACTCTAAGAAATGTGATGTATCATTGCCTAATAAAAATGTTTGGAAAAGAAAATGTTCCAGTGCAGAATTCTTAACAGGCAAAAACAATCAAACATCTATATTATACTGCTTCAAATGTAGTTGAAGCTGTATTTGGTCTTACAATATTGAATTCAGCATTGATTTAAACAAGGGAATCAAATGGTCTCCCCATCGCAGGCTTCAACGGAAGCTGCCTATATCTGAGCTAAATATTGTTTGGAAAAGTTCCTGCTTGTTACCCTTGTAAGAAAGTGTTATTAAACTGGCGCCCTATACCAAATAAAGTGCAGTTCTTTTATAGAAGAAAGTGTTCTGTAAAGTCAATACTTCTGTGGTGACATGCCAAACAGTGACATAAACAGTAATGTAAAATAAAAAATATTTTAGTGCTGCTCGGACCCTTTACAGGATTGCTCTTTTAACCCTGTAAGAATAATCGTTCTAATATGTACTTCGCCTGTTCATGTTATTCCCCCTTCTAATTATACATGCGATTTTTAGCTCCTGTTCAATGCCTCCTAACATTCAATTAGTTTGTTTTAGTTTTAACACACCCTATTAATTGCTACATAAATATCTTCTATTTTCTTTAGGCTGAATATGAATTTATAAGCTCTGGGCTGTACCTGGTTGTTTTGCTGCATTTATGTGAGCAGCGGTTTTCTGACATGTTGGGAGCAGCAAGTGAAGCAAGCACTAGGGTCAGAGTGAGTAAAAACTGTGCTATATAGCTGATGTGTTTTTTCATTTCAATGTAGCATGTATACAACATGGTGTTTTTTTGTTCCCCCAGTTTATAAATCTTGCAAGAACTCTACAGGCACACATGGAAGATCTTGAAAGTAAGTTTTTAAGCTGTTCTATTCAGTTTTGATTCCCATTATTTGATCATTATGCAAGGTGAATCATTAAAGAACATTTAACAGTACACCTTCAATTTAGTTCAGTTGCTTAAATGTTGCATTGTATAAGAAGCTAAACTGATCTGCACTAGCTGCTACATTTCCAATTGTAATCGGTTAACTTGTTCATGCTGTGTACAGTAGGTCTGCCAGAAGCAAAATTTAGTGGTTACTTAAATGACAAGGCATTTGCTGTATCGGGCATTTACAACAATCCAGAATATTGTGTTTTTTTTTATAAAGAAGTTTGCCCTTTCTCTTATTTTGCCCTCTGTGTGGTGAGGAGGGGGGGGGGGGGGTGGGGGCATAGAACAACAGATTAATACGGTCTGGGTGTGCAGATTTCAAGTTTTGAGTATTCATTTAAAAAAAAATGTTGCTCTATTGCAGTTAGCACAAATTGTTTAATCCGTGATTTTGATTCTTGCATCAGTCATGTTAAAGCTCTGAAAAATTTGGACCAATTGCCTGGCCGCACCCAACTAAATCAGTATGTACTTGCATTATTTTGCTGTGCTAGTAGCAGACTTTAAGGCAATGGTGACATTTTGAAAATGCAGTGTTCAGGGTGCTGTTAACCATTTCTAAGAATGTTTAGTTGCTCAATATTGAGACTATAATGGGAAAATAATGTATTAACTGTATTTGGGTACAATGTAATAAGGTTCCATTTTGTTCTGGGAAGGGATTCTCCATGAGAAGAAATTTCATTTTATATTGGTGTACTATTTAAGTAAACCTCTTTTCCAGCTTCTGAGGATGATTCTGATGAAGGGGACTGATGTCGGTGGGCCCCTTCAACATCAAGATTAATGCCGCAACTGCAAAAAAGTTAATTAAAGGTGACAGGATAACTGTAGATGTGTTGAGTTTTGCATTGCGTTTTTTTATATTCCGATGCTTCTGCCTATGTCTTTCACACTATTTTGCCCTCTATTCACTTGCTGCACTTGACAATTTTAAACACTTATCAGTTTATCTGTAAAAATGTGCAAGACTTTCTCTCCTCTCTTTCCACCCCCTACCCCTCTTTGTTGCAGAAAGGCCAAACTGCTTCTTACATGAACACACATGCCTTTCTGTTTGTTTAAAAAATAAAATAAAAAATCATGGCCTGATATAAGATTTTGTTACTACGTTTTCTTTTTGTTTGTGTATAATCAACCATAACTATTTTACGTTCAATCCATTTTGATCCCTTGTGTTTTAAAGGAACTTAAAGGCTATTGGACTGTATTGTGAGATTGGGAGTTAAATATGCTAAAACTTGTTTTGCTTTAATGTTGAAAATAAATAATGCCTTAAGTTGCAGGCTCCTTTATTTTTATTTGTATTTGTTATAATCCCTTGCTTTCAGTGTTGGTTTATATAAGGGGTTTTGTACAGTTACTGTATTCAGTTTCCAGATTTTGACTTGACCTGTACTAAGTTGGTAAACGGCAATAAGAATTTGGGTTTTGTTGGTTCTATGTATAAGACATTTTACAATCTGAATAAACTGTAAGAGATGCTTACTAGTTCTAACCACTTGTGATTGCTGACATTTTGGCCCCTTATATATTTACTTGAAACACTGACTTATTGATGTTTAGTTGTATGATGGAAAAAAAATAAAGATAATGTATTCATTTTGTCCCCATTGCACATTATTTTGGGCCTAAAACATGTTACACACATGAGGTTGAACTGGACCTTTATATTTAATAGAATTAGTTGCAACTGTAACAGTTGTCGGTGAGCTAGTTTAACCCTTTCCTGTCCAATGTCGGAATATCGGGGGGGTGGGTGCGGAGGAGGAAAGAGGAGAGAGAAAGAAGAGATATGTGAAGCAAGGTGCCGGCAGCAGATCCTCAATGCCCCAGCAGCTGACATCGGAGGTAGGGGGGTGCTGTGCATGTCTCTTTTTTCCGAAAATTAAATTAGACCTGCTGGCGTACGTAGTGAAAATTAACTGGACCGCAAAGGGTTAAAGCGGCAATACTGCTTCTTAGATTTGTATTATAGGATTGAAGCTGGGGGTCTCAAGCTCTGGGGACCCCCTGCTTCTTGTGATACTTGCCTCTTGCAGGGCTATCGAAATGACCGCTTTTAAAGCTCAGGCATCACTCGGGCAAATAGGAAGCTGTTGTCCCTCCAGAGTTATTTGACAAGATAATACCCTTCTGTGAGTCAAATCTATGTATTTGTGTCTTAATGTGCACTGTGTGCCAATGTAAAGGGGGTCAAGATCTGACCGAAATCCCATACACAAAGGGTGTATCCTATCACCAGTACCAATGGTTACTGGGTCTGTCGCATGGTAATATCTGAAGTGAATTATCGTTGGGTATCCACATCCAGTTTCAACCACCTGTTCAGAGGTGTTATTATCGCTTGCACTGTATGATACTATACACTGTTTTTTTTTTTTTCTTTTATATACTACCCGGAGTGAAGAACAGCACCAAGGAGGACAATTTTTCTAAAAGGACTATATATAGATTTGGACGATCTAGTGAGCTCCCGGCTGCAGGACTTAAGAATTAGGTGGTCACTCAACACTTACTGCACCTATACAATTCATTATATTGATGAATTATGTATATGCTTTGTAATACACTGTGTAACATAATTTACACATTATATGCACTATATCACTTAGGTATGGTGCTGAAGATGTGTACTTTTCCATTTTCAATCTGTCATGTTATCATTTTGGCAATCCTTTCCATGCAACATATCTTTAACATCACTATTTGTGCACAAATGTTATATCACCCGACAACTAAAAAAGACTTGACAATTATTTCATTTTATATAAAACACAAAGGGAACACTGCTTTAAGAATTTTTATTTACAGTTTAAACATTCTCCATGTTAGGACTTAACCTTCATACCCTCATTCTTAAATTGACATTATCCCAAAGTTCTTTACAACAGTGTTTCGCTATACATTATAGAATAGATTCAGTACCCTAGGCTGAATGGTAGTTATTTGGGAAGTGAACGCCACTAACTTGTACAAGTTTACATTCTGTGGCCCATCCAAAGAGCAAAAACCTGTGTTTACATTAAACTGTCGCTGGTTTCAAGAACTAATAGAAGGGCTTGAGTTTCTCTGCATGGGTTGGACTATGACCTGGTCTGGTAGGTCTGTCTTAATGGGTTTTTTTTTTCCTCTCCAATATTTTTTGTTTTTAAAGGGTTTTACATATGCACATTTTGATATACATTTTGTCTACAAATGGTACACAGAGACAGCATCATATATCTATACATATAAAGAGTCTTAATGGTTTATATGCAACAAACCCTCTTTAGTGATCATTGCTACTGTAAATATATTGGGCCCTTTAGGAATGTTTAATGCTTGAGACAGTTCCTTCTGGCGTGTGTATTTACACACAATCTGTCTGACGTCTACTGCAACTTGTCATCCCGTCGCAATTGAGTTCATAATTGGGCTGCTGCGGCGCACTCAATTTGATAATTTGCTCAATTTTTAAATACACATTAAAGAGTAAATAATTGTCCTAAATAGTAAATGTTATGCCGAAAACTCCTTTTCTAGTGCCTCCACTAATATGGTTTCATCGCTGTATGGAAGAACTTGGGCTCCCACATGGTGATTTCTTGATGTAAATCCAGAAAAAACTTTTCTCTTGTACAGTAATAAGAGACCTACTGAAACAATTATCACAAGAAGGGCAATAGCGGTGATCAAAGCAATTATTAAGACCCTTTGACCTGCAAGAGAATGTTTACAGAATAGTAAAAACGGAACAGGTTTCAGTTCAATTTACAAGGTAATAACGTAAAAAATAAATCTATTTTACAAAGGTAATTTTTTAAGACGGAGTTACTTTATGATGATGTCCAACTTGTGCAATTTTCTGTTTTCTGGCTAAAGACTACAATAGCTATGTGTTATATTCAATTAATCAGTTCTCTAGTCTAACTCATCGTTTCTGTATGGGAATAAATTAAACTTTGTACATGCAACAAGAAATTATACATATAAAATAAATGTTAATAACTTAACTCTTAAACCAAATCAAAAGTTGTGACACTTACCTGCTTGTTTTCTTTTTCGAGAATCTGAAATAATAAAACATGAAAATGTATGTAAATTGTACTTTAGCTTTCCCTGCTTTTTATATGGCCAAGCTAAATGTGCATTTGATATAACAGAGACCTCCAATGTAACTGGTCCCTCTAATAAATTGTTTTATAGGATGGCTACTTCTGTTCAACCATACACATAGAAACATCTAACACGTTACAATTACTGAAATGTAACAAGACCATGCCACTTTCACATTGTTTCTTATAGGTTTTCCACCAGCAAAGCAGTAGCCAATATACAAAACATTTAAGACCTGGGAATACAGCTGAATTCCATTCACTTCAGCCTGAATTGTCCAAAATATAATTAACAATGCCCGCCACATTTTCATTCATGTCTTAAATGTATGCTTAAAAGTCCCAACTAATAACAGTAGGATGTTTGTACTTACTAGTTTTACACACTGTTCCCATTTCGATAAATTTCTCACAGCTGATTTGTTCCCATTGCCCTGTCAATGTATCCATCGCAGCACAGGTGTTTAGATCTTCATTACTCGGAGTCTCTTCTCTCCAGTTTGTAAATGTTACTTCTGAATTGTCGTACCATTTAAGAGAGTCATCTGTGACAACGAGAGAAATAATGATCACAGAATTCTTTAAAAGGTGCCATCTCAAAGTCTTTGTTCAATCGTGTTTCTTTTTTTCTAAAGTGACATTTAACCATCGTTCTTGTAATTTAGCACCAAACATCTGCTTGCACGTTTTACATTTGCTGTGCCCTCCATACAAATATATATACTTTTTGTTTTTGAACATTAAGTAATTTTATATATAAATAAAACCGGGCTTCAGAAAGGAAGTTCAAATATTTATGGCGGTATTTGGTGGCCCCCTGCAACTGAGGCGGCGTTGGACTGTGGAAGCGTTGTTAATACAGCAGTTTGCAGCAGTTTGCAGTAGTAAGATTGGCGTTTATAGTTTAAGTGTGGGCTCAATCTATAAAGGAAAAGTGAGTCATTCAAGTTGTGTCTTGTGGTTATCATCTCTAATTAAATGATATTCCAATGAAGAACCGATTTTTAACATCACTACTTTAAAAACAGTTGTATGTGCTGAGCACGCGCATTGTAAGTGAAACCTCTTTGTGTTTTGTGACAGCAATTGGATTTGAGATGGTGATGTTCAATGATTGAGATTTGAGCATAATTTATTTTTGTGTTGAAATGTCCTATCACTTTGAATACAAGACATAATTGATAACTAAAGTAAGATACATATATTTTGGATTGTAAAGTATCTAAATTCAGTCACTCTCAAAGGTTTTTAACTCATTGTAAATCATTAAAATCAAAACAATTTCAGTGACAACCCAAAGAAGTTTTAGAACACTTTTTTTTATATATATAATCATTGCAGTTACTATATTATATAAATGTATATACATATACATTTCATGTTCTATATGTTTACACACTGCATGTTTTTGCACGTCTTTATTTATTTTTTTAAATTATAAATGTTACCTTTTGTAAATTGTCTGCTTTTTGCACTGCTATATTTGTACTAACTTAGAATTTCTCTAGTAACGTGTGTGCGCGTGCGTGCTTCAGAAGGACATTTTCAGCGCATACACAGAAGACAGCGGCCGTTTGGGGCATGCGCAGCGGAAGGCCGCCATTTGGGATATGCGCAGAAGATGGCGGCTGTTCAGCACATGTGCATGCGGAGGTGAAGGGTGGTATTGCGCATGTGTGGTGCGGCCTGCAACCTCCTGCGCATGCGCTGCCTACAACCTCTGTCCGGTCTGGAACTATGGAGTTCTGCATGCGCAGGTGCGCGCCCATCTGTAGCGTGACGTCACTTCCGTCACGCTTTTTCTTTACAACACAAGTAATTTTTCCTATCAAAACTAGGTGCCAGCAAAGGGGGCTCATATTATTGGTCAAAGAGGACACTAGCTCATATGTATTGTACATAGATATCAACTTACCATCACTATCATAAAACAAGCCCAGCAAAATCTCTTTAGGGCCTTTCCATTCTGTTTGAAATATTTTTAATAGGAATGCATTTTCCTCTTCAGTATTGATACTTATAATGTCGGCACCAGAGACTGAAAAACACATTTAATATGTTGAGACAAGGTTACATTTGGTGCCACTTCATTCTGCTAGCAACACGGCAATCTTTTTTTTTTGTACATTACAGCTTATTGCATAAACAGAATTCAAAGCACGAAACCGTAATGACACAAAAATAAATGTTTTAATTAGGAATAATGCCATCCATAGGTTTTAGGTGAATGAAAACAGAGAAAATAATGAGTTCCCAATGCCCCATAAAAGTAAAAATGAATCCCTTATACTGTACCTGTTATACCAATACAAATGCATTCAATTGTGCATTCACACTGCACATAGGTCCGTCATTTGGCCCAGTTTCTAAAAATGTCATACACAATTAGGTTATAGTGGGTACAAAATGTGACAAAAAAAAACCTTCCACCATACAAAGTGTTGGAAGGTGGTTGATAAATCAAAAGTGTATCTGTATGTCTTGCAATCCACAGATCTTAAATTCTGCTTCTTTCATTAAATGTCATGTCATAGAGGTTAAGATCCAGATGAGGATTTTGGTATGTGTCAAATCCTCAGCGGGGGAGTAAGACCCTCGGGGCACCTAAGCACCAAGATATTGGGGGCTGTTTCTCGTAGTTTGTTTAACAAATGTGTTTTATTTATTTATTTATTTTTTAAAGCCAGAAAATGTTCTAGTAAATCTACATAAAGTGTTCAAAAGAAATACATTTTCTTTAGATTTACTAGTGCAAACTCTTCAGGTGCTTCACCTTTTCTCACCTACACTGCTCCCATCTCCCTAACATCCTCCTCATCCATCCATCCATCCATCCATCCATCCATCCATCCATCCATCCATCACTCATCCCAGCATTAGTTATTCCCTCCATTTAAAATCACATGTAATTTATAATGTTCAATACATAAAATATGTTTTATGTATTTTTAACATTATAAATTAAATGTGATTTTAAATGGAGGGAATAACTAAGGGCGAGTGCTGGGATGAGGGGTGGATGAATGTAGTGAAGGTGAGAAAAGGTGAAGCGCAGACATGGAAAGAGTTTGTGAATGAAGGGATTAACCCTTTTGTTACAGGAGGGATTTGCATAAAATCTCTGCATTGCCCGGCTGCCTCTTTGGTAGTGAAAGGGTTAATAAAAGGATGTTGGCGAAAGGGGTTAAGATAAGGGGCAGATGAGTCAAGGAGAAAGGTGAAGAGCGTGCGTCCTCATCAACGTGTGCCTCCTCTTCAGCGTGTGTCCGCGCGTGCCTCCTCTTCAGCGTGTGTCTGCGCGTGCCTCCTCTTCAGCGCGTGTCCCCGCGCGCATCTTCAGCGCGTGTCCCCGCGCGCCTCTTCAGCGCGTGCCCGTGCGCGCCTCTTCAGCGTGTGTCTGCATGCGCCTCCTCTTCAGCGCGTGCCCTCTTTAGTGTGTGTGGCCGACAGGCAGGATGGGGGTTAAGTCCCAGGGAGGGTGAGTGAAGGAGGGGTTGTTACTGGGCATGCTGCATTCACTCACCTCTCTCAGCTGTCTCACAAGATTTTTTTGGGGGGAGCAGGGTGTTGCAGGGGCCCCGCACTCTTCCCCCAGGGCATTTAAATGAAATGCTGGGGTATCGCATGAGGTCCCTGCAACTCTAAACTAACCTTCACTCTGCTGACGTCAGGACTCGTGTCCATGGCAACGCGGCATCAAATGACATCACATGAAAATTACGCCGCGTGAAGTAAGGGGGGGGGGGGAGGGTCACGCACCACTGGAGCAGAACAGGCAAAGGGAGCGCAACAAAAAAAGCTTTGCGCCCCTGACAGAGCTCTCAGCAGACGGTGTATATTCTCTGTACCCTGTGCTGCTTGGGAGCCCACCAGGGGTCGCTGGTCCATAGGACTGCACTGTCTGCAGTCAGAGCCCCTGTTTTTTTGTGTTTTTTTTTCCCCGTTCATGAGCCGCACATGAAGCACTGAACACAGATGGCCCTTGAGTCACAGGTTGGCCACCCGACCTTGTGCATAGAATCCATTGATAAGTAAAGTTGAATATTACTATACGTTAGACCAGGGGCACGCAAACTTTATTTTTTTGCTGCGCCCCCTATGCCTGTTCTGCTCCGGTGGTGCCCCACCCTTACTGCACGCGGCGTAATTTTCACGTGACCCGTGACATAATTTGCCGCGTATGACAACACATGACCACGTGGCGTCATTTGATGCCGCATTGCCATGGACACGAGTCCTGACGCCGGCAGAGTGAAGGTAAGTTTAGAGTTGCAGGGGCCTCACGCGATCCCCCGGCATTTTATTTAAATGCCTCGGGAAGAGTGCGGGGCCCAGGCAGCACCCCGCCCCCATCCCTCCCCAAAACAAAATCTTGCGTCCCCCGACCCACTATGCGCACCCCTGTGTTAGACTTTGCATTTAAATAAGACTTACAAAGTTTGAAATATCGTGCATTTAATTATGTTTTGTAAGGGAATGACCACTTTTTTATTTGGAAGATCCAAGCAGCAGGGACGGGACCTCTGCAGTGATGCCCCATCTTGAATACATCAGGAGTTGTCAACTTCAACTGACTGGAAAGGACTGGAAACAGGGCATGAACCCCACATTCCCAATGTAGTGTTTTATATGTAATGTAATGATTGTAGTGTATTTACAACCAACCATAATGCACCACTAAACTGTAATAACATCTAATCGTTACCATTCAACCTTCTAACCCAGTATTTCCCAACTCTAGTCCTCAGGGAACCCCAACAGGTCAGGTCTTAAGGATATCCCTGCTCCAGCACAGGTGGCTTAGTCAAAATGATTGAGCCACTGATTGACCCACCTGTGCTGGAGCAAGGATATCCTTAAGACCTGACCTGTTGGGGTTCCCTGAGGACTGGAGTTGGGAAACACTGTTCTAACCTATAATTTAGAAAAAATAGAGCACAGCTCTGTATCCGTGCTCAGAAATGGGCATATATCATGTATCTTATCCAAATGTAACATTAAATCCACGTTGACAACAAGTATTTTGCAAATAAGGCTACGCTTATAGCGACGGTCGCTGGAAAATCAAATAGAGATGACTTCCAGCGATCGCGACCAATCCGTCACGTCGCGCATACTAAAAGCGCAAGCGCCGGCGGCAATGCATTTGTTTTGCCGCGATGTTGCTGGCGCCGGCACGATAAGCGCAGCCTAAGGCTTGCTTGCAGATCTAGTCACATAAGGTCTCGCTCAGACAGGCTGCTACGTCCGCACCTCCGCTGCGCGCTCCTGCAGGCCAGCGATCTGTGCTCAAACTGCAGGAGTTGGGTCGTGGCGTTTGGGGGCGTAACGAACACGTCACAGAGCTGGTTCGCCTTTATTGGCTGAACCAGCTCACGTGACGCGACTGTAGCCCCAAATTTCAATTTGGGTTGTGGGGCAAAATTATGCAGCGTCAACGCTGCACTTTGCCATCGGTGGAGTTTTCACCGAATCCTAAATTGTGACGGACGTGCGTGCACGTCGCAGTGTGGCCTAATACTCCAATTAAGAGGAGCAAAAGAGTGGAAGGCAAACAGATGGGCTGACCTAGCTATCCAGAGGGAATGGACAGCCGGACCCCAGCTTAAAGCTTCATGTATAAAATCACTCCCCTGGAGCTAGATTATGTAGACTGTAAAGTGCTGAAGATAACAGTCAACAAATGAAAGTACTCACACATAGGCCCCGCTCACACAGCACGCTACACGATGTGCGCGCACGCGTTCGTCACAGATTCCAGGCGACTAATGGTAGTGTTCTGTATTGAAACTACCATTGGCTGCAAAGTACGGCGTCGACGCTGCTGCAGTGGCGGGAGTCTTTTCAATCTGTGATCTCCGGCTGCAGCAGTGTGACGTCAATTTCAGCAGCCAATCAATGTTCGTTTACATTGATTAGAACAGCCCTAAAGGTTTTACATAGTGCGGCCGCGTGCGGCATTTATAGATGGCTGTGGTTAGTCAGCCCTTCTATACAAGGGCCACGCGCGCACGGGAGGGAGCCGACAGACAGCGGGGAAGAAGGGGGAAATCATCTTTTCGTGTGTGTGTGTGTGTGTACACATATATATACACAGTGCTTGACAAATCTATTAAAATACAGGCCCGTGGCGACTGGATTTGACCCCGTGGCGACCTCCTCATGGCCGACACCAAGCAGGGCAGGATTGGGAGTGGGACTAGGTGGCGAGTAGATTTTTTGGTTCGGCGAGTAGATTTTTGGTTGATTTGTCAACCACTGTATGTATGTGTGTGTATATATATATATATATATATATATATATATATATATATATATATATATATATATATATATATATATATATATATATATATATAGTGTGTTTGTGTGTCTGCACAAATTTTATAAATATTTTATTTTTTACCAGTGTTTTTTTTAATAACTAATAAATCACAGACACAGACGCGCACAGCCGCACACACTAAATAACAGCCCTTAGATTGATTGGCTGCTGAAATTGACCAGACTCAGCAGTTCTGGGCAGTGAAATCAGAGGGTATGGTCCTTCTGTGGAGGTTGGGGGGGACCCCCTTTTCAGTGACCCCGTGTGTGTGGGGGGGATCCCTGCGTTGTTCTTGTTTAGGGTGATCTTCCCCCTCTCTGTGAAGTGCGTTTCGGGGCAGACTTGCTCCCACACATGCTCACTCGCGCTCACACTTCCTGGATGTCGCCTTGTGTCATTCCGTCTGCTGAGGATGATCACACATCGCCCAGCAGAGAGGCGCGCACGCAGCGTCGCAAAGCCCCCTCTGTGAACGCGGCCTTAGCAGTGTAATCCTGTAGTCTGCGTGCTATTGCACCATAGATTCTGGAAAGCTGTGTCCTGGAGAGGACAGGTAGGCAGTGCGCAGCTTGTGGAAGTGAAGCAAAAGAACACAATGGTGGCTGGATCATGATATTCGTAAATATAATTTCTTTTATTGGATCTTGCAAACAACATTTCACATAGCGCTGCGAGAGGTACTCTGAACAGTTGTTTGCAAGATCCAATAAAATAAATTATTTTAACTAATATCGTGATCTAACCTATAATTTACACATAGGACACGATACACACATATGGTTGTGTATTTTCCCATTTACAAATATTAATAAAATATATCTAAATATTAGTTGTTGGAACATGGATACCTTTGCAAAGGTCTCGAGCAAGATCAATATTGAGTGAGTTCTTCAGTTGTGCATGAAGAAAAGTGTAACATCTGTTGTTAAACGGAATCCACACTGGAGATGGGCATTCTGTGCAGAAGAGGAAAAACACAGTACAACTTCAAAATTATTAGCAATCACCTATTCAGTGTAGTATTGTTATAATCTTGCCTAGAATTCAACACGCGCTGGTCTAGGTCAAGACCATCTCAAATTAACAGCTTCACAGCCAACGTTGACCTCATTCCCTTCTGAAATTGAAGGGGTTAAAGAGACTTTAGAATGCGCTTCCCTTTATGAAGGTTTCAGTCATCAGTTCAACTGCGACATCCGCTGTGTTTAAATGCTGATATCCATATTAATTATTATTTCATGTATAGCCCTCATTTTTGTCTTTTTCATTCTGATTATTGTGAAATGCTCCAGTAATCTTCTATAATAGACAAACTGAAATGTAAAAGTTATACGAGTTGCATTTGGCCAGGCACCAAAATGTTACATTTTTTGTACATGTTGACTTTAAGGTTTTATATTCTGCTCTGAATTTTTTTTTTTGGGTGGAGGGGGAGGGTCGGATGATTTGTATAAACTAAAAACCCTATTTTAATTAGGAGCATCACTCTACGGTGATTGAATGGATGAGCCTTGCTTGATAAATATCAAGGTGAGTGGCTTCTGAAAAGAAAGCATTTTTATCTTAGAATGCGTCCCCGCTAGCGCTGAGCGGGCGGCGCTTGCCGAGTTCCCTTTGTGCATAGTGGCCACGCCTCTGTCGCAAGGTTTGGACTCAATTTGATTGAGTTGTCAAAAACCTTGCAGCACGGCGCGGCTGCACCTTCAGCGTGACGGTGTCTACTGGGCCCAGCCCCATTGAGGGGCGGTGCTTACACGCACAGCGCACGCCGCGCCGTGCGCACAGGCAGTTACTGGGGCCGCAGCCTTAGGCTAAGGCCCCGCTCCCAGAGTCAGCGCACCCGCACTGCAGACAGGCGGTGCGCTGACATACACAGACCGCGATATGCGGTCTGTAGGGAGCGGGAGGTGGGCGGGAGTGGGAGGCTTGACAGGGAGGGGGGGCGTGGCTTGAGCGGAGGGACCCGCTACTCTCCCCCCCCTCCCTCCACGGACTCGGGCTGGAGCTGCTGAGGGTAAGTTTAAACACACACACACGCAGGCACTCATACATACATACATACATACATACACACACACACAGGCAGGCAGGCAGGCAGGCACTCACGCACACACACAGGCAGGCACTCACGCACTCATACACACACACACACACACACACACACACACACACACACACACACACACACACACACACACACACACACACACACACACACACAGAGGCAGGCACACACATACACACACAGACAGGCACGCACGCACACAGACACACACACACACAGACAGGCACTCACCTGCTTTCACTCCACACTCCTCCCCGCTCCCCGAAGCCTCCCCTCCCCATTGGCTCACAGCCACACCACGTGACGCGTCAACGCTAGGAAACACCATTCTCTTGTGTCTCCTAGCGGCTGACGCGCCACAGCGTGTAGTCAGCTGTGCCGCCAGGGGGGACCGGGACCGGCTCGCGAGGATTCCCCTGCTGGTGGGAAACTCGCGACATGGCCGCCCGCGCCAACGAGCGCAGCGGGACCGAGGCCTAAGACTGCGTTCTACAGCGCACGTTGTGCGTACAAGCACTGCCCTCAATGGGCGCGCGGAAGGTGCAGTCGCGCTGTGCTACCAGATTTGCAAAAGACCTCCCCGTGCGCAACCCTGCTTTTGAGAATTATCTCACAGTATACTACTGCAGCTAGGGATTCTGGGAAATTACCTGCAAATGAGGACAGTGTCACCTTTAAATCTGTACAAATGGTCTTTCTATTTTCATCTTAATCACACACACTTTAGCGCCGAGACTTGTGCGCGCGGGCGGTAATAACTCCCAAGTGCACGGAGCGCTCCCCTTCCAGCCTGTGCGCGCAGACGGTATGAACTCCCAGATGCACAGCTCGCGCACGGTATGAACTCCCAGGTGCAGAGCGCGCGCGGACCGCGCTTACCATCTACTTGGAGTTGGAGCCCTCCCTGGCCGGCGACAATATCTGCTGCGCCACACAACAAGAGCAGGAGGGCGGCCTTCATAGGGGCAGCTCACCGCCGAGCTCTGCTCGGTCTGTTCTCTGGGGTTAATTTCAGTCTGCAGAGACCCCGTGGTGGGAGACCTCCCCTGGCAGGGAGAAAGGCCTGCGGGTGGTTCCCCTACAGATGGGGCTGGTAAAAATAAAAAGGGGGAGCTGTGTGTTCCCTTGCAGCCCTGTCCCGCCTGCTCATGCTGCATTCCTGGCTTCCAACTACAGTTGCACAAGACTCACACAAACAACCGCCCACCCCCCCAGCCGGTTATCTTTGTGCGTTGATCTCAACGTTAGGGGGTGGATCAATATTGTTACTTGTTAATTTATACACTCAAAAGTTTAGCAACCTTCCCCCCTCCCCCTCTCCACCACATTGCATTGCAAGCCCCCTTTAATGCAAAAATGTTAAGAGAGAGAGAGAGAGAGAGTGTGTGTGTGTGTCCATAGTTACAAGAGCACAATTTCATAAAACAACACCTAAAACACAATTTCAGTGCTAAACGCAAAGTTTGACTTAAAACCGTGTTTTAGCTATTTGCACTTCTATATTTATAGTAACTGAATTCCATGTTTGTGTGTGTCTATTATTCTGAAGATCCTGCCCCCCCTCTCTCCTGACTCCCCCTCCTCCCCCCCCATCCCCCGAGCAGCCCACCCCCAGTGGAGACATTGGGAGGGGGGTGTCTGAGCCCCCCGCACGGAGCAGCCACAACTATCTCCCCCGGCTGAGGCCTTCTGCTGGAGCCAGCCCCACGGCGGAGGTACAGGGACACGAGGGCGTTCGGTGGCGGCTCACAGGGGGGGAGGGGGATGGATGGGTGTTCGGCGGCTCACGGGGGGGGGGGGGGGGGGGTTTGGGGTGCTCGCCGGCTCACGGGGGTTGCCCGGCGACTCACTGTGTGCCTGGCGGCTCACGGGGGGTGCTCGGCGGCTATGGGGGTGGTGGGAAGGGTGTGTTTGGTGGCTCATATGGGGGGGGGGGGGGGTTGCCAGGCGGCTCACAGGGGGTCGCGGGAGGTGGTGTTCGGCAGCTATGGGGGGGGCGGGAAGGGTGTGGTTCACGGGGGGGAGAGGGGGTTGCTCGGCGGCTCACTGTATGCTCGGTGGAATTTTGCTGATGTGGTAGGTGCCGCTTCAATAATGTTTAAATAAAGTATAAAATGTTTAATATGAAGAAAAAGAAAACATAGATTTTGAAGTGTTACGAAGTGTAAAAGATTTCAGCGGTATGGGTTATAATTCAATACTAATTTAGGTAGGTAAATAGAAACATTCTGCTTTCATTTATATTAAAATAATAATAATTACCAATTTCCAAATTTTTCCTGTCCTGTAAAATACTGGTATCAGTGATTAAGTCACTAGCAGAGACACACACAACACTGCGTCCCGCTGACCGCGCTCATGATTGAGAGTGGTGACGCCACCAACTCTCCAAGCATAAGCATTTGGCTGTCCAGCAACTTTTTCGGTAAGCATGAGCTGGGGGTGTGTGGCCTAACAGTGACTGGTGCTGATTGGCGCACCTCAAACTCAATTTAATCTGTCTCGGCACGCGCCATGAGCGTACGTGCACACTCACGCCACGTGAACATGGCCGGACAGATTTACATTTACATTGTGCTGACCGAGCGGAGCGCCAAGCACGGTCAGCGGCGGCATGGACGCAGCCAAAGGGCTGCGGAGGGAGGCGGATCTTTTACGGGAAGCTGCGACTCCCTCTCCTCTCCTTATAACCTCTATGCTAGAGGTGTGGGAGTCAGTGGCGCATAGCGAAGGGTGGACATTCCCAGGATTCACAACATCCGGGAAAGAACAAACTTCACAAAAGAACTTTCAAGTACATTTATTTTATTCATTAAACTGTGAGCGTGGCACTATCGCACAGAAAACGCCCAGTGACTTTTTTTGTGTGTGTCTGTCTCTCACCCAGTCTTTGCTCTTCAGCCTCTGCAGCTCCTGGCAGATTTCCATATGGAGGTGTTGCCTATTGCCCTGGAGGCAGATTTAGCTGCGCCTTTCACCGGATTACTGTGGGTTTCCTTTTCTTGCTGGAGTCGGCGTCTGGCACAGACACCAACTTCAGACCTGCCGGCTGTCTCAGATTTCCAGCGTCCCATGGAGTCTAACAGATAAAATTCTGAGGCTTTTCCATTAAAATGCATGCTTGTATCCAGAAACCCGGTGTGCAGTCTCTCTACGGGAGGCATGGCCTAATGAATGGGAGGCGTGGCCTATTGGACGGGAGGTGTGGCCTATTTGCTCGGTAGGCGTGTCCTAATCCTCAGGAGGCCTATTTTCATTTTGTTTTGTTTTTTTAATATGTTTTGTTGTGGCCTAATGCCTGGGAGGTGTGGCCAGAGGCATGGCCTATTTGGACAGAGGCGTGGCCAATTGGTTGGGAGTTGTGGCCTATTTGGACAGAGGCGTGGCCTAATCCTCAGGAGGCATGGCGTTTCATTATTTTGTTTTTTTAATATAAATGTTTTGTTGTGGCTTAATGGAGGTATTTAAAACCAGAGACAGAACATGAAATACAGACAGAGCTCAGTGCACATCCAGTGAAACTTATACACTGTACAGTGCCTAAATATATATATGTATAGATATCTATTAAATAAAATGGTCTTTTTGTTTAACATTTTGGCCAAAGTGTTGTAAGCCCTTGAGCCACTACACGGCAGACCACATCTCAAGGGTACCAAACACCAATACAAATTCTTAATAACCTGTGCACTACCAGGAAGAATTATTTATAATAAATCTGTCAAAATTAGTTGCATAGTTCTAAGTCTGCCATGCTCAGTAGCACTCCTCTGTGACACTTATATGCTTATATATATGTTGTGGTTATTTTGGGGGTTCAATATGAGCTTGTAGGTGTCCTGTATGTTTTACTAATGGAGGTGTGACCTATTTTGACAGAGGCTTGGCCTATTTGCTCGGAGGCATAGTCTAATGTCCATGAGCCGTGGCCTATCTGCCTAATTTTTTATATAAATGTTTTGTTGTAGCCCATTTGCTAATTAAAAAAAAAAAAAGACCTGTTTCCATGACATTTGCACCAGGAAATACAACCCCACTCCAATGGCAATCAAAAGGATTGACACACACTTTTTTTTTTTTTTTTAAGTCTGAGGGAATGCCTTTATTTTATTTATCCGTCCCATCTCCATAAATAGAGTTCCACGGGGCTAGCGTGTTTGAGAGATTTCTCCTTTTCTGGGCTGGTTCTGACACTAAAGTAAAAATACAAAGGTAGCCGAAAAATAAAGGAGGGTGGTGAAGCACTAGGGATGTTAGCAGGCTCTGTACTTGTGGGTCTGGCCCAGCTGCAGGAGGGTCCATTATGCATAGATAACCAATATTCAAAAATATTTTGTAGGGATAGCGATCACAGAGTTCTTATTTAAACAGTGTCATACTTGCAGATGATACTGGAAGTTATGAGCAATATTACATAAAACAAAAACAAACAAAAAAAACCCACTTTTTTTCTCCTGGAGCTATAAAAAGGCGTCACTGCAAATTGATGATGGGAGGGTGCAGAGGATAAACCCAGGAGGTGGGTTTACGCTGTTCTGAATGAAGAGTATTTTTAGGATACAAACGATGCATTTGGGAATATGAATTTAAAATTCAACGAGGTGTGCTCTGTCGGACACATCTTTCATGCTCCAACGACCTCTTTAGAAGGAATCATATATATGAGAAAGTCTGCATATACTGTAGGTGTAATCTTTTTCTGTAACCCAAGCACTGTACTACATTTGTATATTAAATGCAGTTTTGGAGCTCTAAATGAATTTTGCTACAATAGGTTTTTGTAGACGTAATGCATATTTTGCTCAGAAAGCAGGGACAAAGGACCCTAGCAATTAGATCTTTTTTGTATCCTTGGCAGCAAAGTGATATTTGTGATGAATAGAGGGGAGATGTTACGTGAACATCACAGGGAGATCACAGGGAGATAAATGTCAGCTGGATTATGTGTGTTACCCATGTCACGTTCTCAAAGGTGTGGCGTTCCTGATAAACTATATCAGTGGTTTTCTACCAGGGTTCTGCAGCGGCCAGTGTGGGAGAGCCGGGACAACTCTCCCAGCTGCCCCAGGCCCGGCGGCTCACTAGCTCTGCCTGATCACTAGCTCTGCCTGATCACTGTTATCCTTCCTTTACCTGCTCCTGCCAGAAGTCGCATCAACTTCCTCTCCCTCCTGTCAGCCGGTAGGATCAGGAAAGAGTGCACGCTGGCAGCTCTCTTAAAATGACAAAGGTCAGTGTGTAAAATAGAAGAGAGGGAGAGTGTGGGGGAGGAAGAGTGCAAGGGAGAGAGTGAGTGCAAGGGAGAGAATGTAAGGGGGAGAATGCGTATGTAGAAGAGAGGGGGGAGTGTAAGGGGCTTAAGGGCGAGGGGGGGCTTAAGACAGGGGGAGAGGGTTGGGGTTCCCCAAAATTTCACCATCGAATTCTGGGATTCCTTAACCAAAAAAAAAAAAAATGTTGAAAACCACTGAACTACATCATTGTAATGAGTCAACAGATATATTTTGCAATCTGGGGTATGAACAGTTTAAAGGAAGTTTTTTTTTTATGCACCATTTTCTGCTTGATACACTAGCAAATAGCAAACACAAGAAGTTAGTAATAAAATGTTTACATTTTCCAGTAGTTTAGGCCAGCGGTGAGCAAACCGGGGGGCGCGGGCCGACAGACGCTGTGTGCGGCTGAACAAGCTCAAGCTCTGTGCTGTTGCTTCTCTGTGCTCTACTTGTTGCGGGGGCAGGGCCTTCACTGCACACAGACAACCCCTCCTCCTCCTGTCTGTTTACCTGCCCCAGTTTGCAGCAGAACACGGGGGACCGGAGCATGCTTAGTACTAGGGAGCTGTTGAAATTATACACATAATGATGCACATAGTTAAACACCAAAATTACAGATGCCACACAACTATTGCAAAGGGTATAGACATCAAGGGTCACAAGATAAAAAAAAAAAAACTTGCGTGGCAATTTTGGTAATAAAAAAAATGGTTTAATGAGTTTAACAGAGGCCAATGTTTAGTGAATGTTTAAGATATTTAACCATACAATATTAGAATATATCACAGTGTAGAAAGAAAATCAGTTCATAATGTTTTCTCTATTATTCTGATTATCATAATAAAATGACTCTCCACAAGGGGATTTTGGATAACCTCAAGAAATAAATCCATGGAAGGTCTATTAAAAATAAAAAACTTTCGGCTGTAACCTCGAAACTTAACATGCATGAAGTATCCTGGGACTGATTTCACTTGAATCAGTTTTTTTATTCTGTTAGGGCACAGGCTGGTTTTTAAACTCACAACCATTTCGGAGCGCTCACAAAAGGGCTGAAAAGCTGTGTCAAGAATCATTGCTCTAAAAGGAGTTACACATAGTGCAAAACGGACATACACCAAGACCCATACATTCAATATTTAACAGTAATTAACAGCCAAGAATTTAAATAACCCTTTTACAAGTATAACATTTAATCCTACTATCCCTGAGGCATGTAAAAGCAGCAGTCCCATTTGCTCAGGCAAAATACATATACACACACAAATGAAAAAAATATCTTCAGCGTTTAACCAAATCAAACGGTGATTATCCAGTCGTTACATCAACTTTATTAATAAATGTATATTTACTTTACAATAAAGCTACATTGCTAGAGTTGATGCAATCGTCTTTAAAGTGGCTATACTGTACCTCTTTGCTGGTTTCAGCTCCAGGGACCCGCTGCATGCAGAGGTCCTTGGAAGGGGCCCTGGTCTGGCTGGGCACATAAAAGGTCTACTTAAAGCCCCTTAACCTCCTTGCTAGCAAAAGCAGCATAAAACACATGACATTTCTGTTCATATTTAAGTTCTTTTATCAGGAATCTTTCACATTTTACATCCTTAGATGTAGTTGACACAGGCATCAACGCATAGCCGGCTGTGTACTACGAGGACACCCCCGCCCCGTTTGTTCACCTAACCCTCACCAGCGACGATACAGCGAACCAGGAAAGGGTATCCTATAGGATTGGTAAAGTGGTTACCTGACTAGATTACCCATGTTTCCCAACTCCAGTCCCCAGGGAACCCCAACAGGTCTTAAGGATATCCCTGCTCCAGCACAGGTAGGTCAATCTGTGGCTCAGTCATTTTGACTGAGTCACCTGTGCTGGAGCAGAGATATCCTTAAGACCTGACCTGTTGGGGTTTCCTGTGGACTGGAGTTGGG
This sequence comes from Ascaphus truei, assembly GCF_040206685.1. Classification (NCBI taxonomy): domain Eukaryota; kingdom Metazoa; phylum Chordata; class Amphibia; order Anura; family Ascaphidae; genus Ascaphus; species Ascaphus truei. The sequence goes on along the minus strand of NC_134489.1, from coordinate 84,198,704 downwards.
AAACACTACTCTAGTAGCATCCACACTCCCTGCTATTCCTTATCTGACTTATCGTTCCCAGCCAATTTAAAGTACTATTCTGACATTTTCAGCTGTGGATTTTTCCCACTGCACAACATCAGAGCACATTTTTAGTTGTTTTTAAAATAAAGTTGGTTTCTTAGTCTTATTTAAAACCTTTGTAGTTTATGTATATTTAATAAAAAAAAAGAAGTTATTTTTTACCTTGTTTGGGGTATTGAGTGCAGCTACAAGGGAATTATTTCTCCTTCTGTTCATTTAAATAAAGTTCTTTGCTAGCACCTCCCCATGGGTTCTAAATTGATCACTAATTAGTCCCACACCCTTACTGTACAGCAGGAATTTCAAACCTTTGGGTTTTTCTTTGTTCCTTCGTTTATCACAGCTAAAACAAAGCATCACTTGAGCTAGTGCTTTCAGCTAATATCCCCATTACAAATTGTAAAGCTGGACTGGTGCTCCAAGACAAACCTGGACTGCAATAGTATAGTTTGTACATTCACACAAATGTTAATAATTTCCTATACTACTTAAAATAAACACATTTTTGTTTTCATACAATACCAGTTTAAAATGTAAAAGCAATACTCTCCCCCTGTACACTTTTACCTAATGAGTAAGCTTCCCAGGGATAAGGCACATATAATTATTTGTTAATTAAAATGTATGTAATTAACCACAAACTCTTTTTGGTTCACTACATGCTGTCAACGTAACTTTGTCCAATTTTTTTTTCTCAATTAACTATTATTCTGAACACTTTTGTTTTGCTGGAGCTCCAAAAAAGCACACATTAGAAAGGCTTCTTTTATGGGCTAAAGTAAACATTTCAAGGACCATTGACTAAAAACAACAACTTTACTTTAAAAACCATGCAGTGGCACACCTCTGCTTTAAAAAAAACCCCAAATAAATAATAATCAAAAACAAAAACACTTATTCAACTGTGCAATTAAAAAAAAGCTTGTACAATAATAAAAAAAAGTCTAGCCATTCATAACCATGTTCTCTGTTTCATCCAGTGTACGTTGATAACGAATTGAAGAAAAGAAGTAAGATCTTTGGTTTTTGTAGAGGTAAACAATCAGTCCAGCGATGAGGGTCAGGATAATAAATACAGCAAATCCAATTGCTATTCCAGTTTTATTAGATTCTGTAATGAAAAAAAAAAGACATACAGTACCTTTAGGTGCCAAACCATCCAAAGAACTGCCCACAATACCTGCATACGAGAAATAGTGGAGCTGTGATTAAAGGCAAGAATATGAATTATTTGTAACTGGGTAATTACTTTAAAATCAGAAGAGGTTGGTAATGCCACGGAAATTGGTGAAACCGGTGTTATTCAATGTAATTTCCTTGCGACTTTGTGGCCTACCTACCCTGTGTAAGTGCTGTGTAACTTTTCAGTGCTGTAAGAAAATGTACATAGTGCAAACATAGGTTATGTAGACATGCATACAAATTGGAATGGCATGCAACATGTTAACAAACTTGTAGTTATTGTAACATGCTAGACTGGTTGAAAGAAAAAAAAAAAAAGTTTGCCACCAGATAACTTACTCAGAGGTGCCTTACAGACTGCCCTGCCATGGCCTGGCATGCAAGCAACTTTGTGCCATGTTCCATGTGTGGGCAACAAAACAGCACATGTACCATTAGCATCTTGCTCTATACTGTTCCAGTTGGCATATTTCACAGGTGAACCATCCAGCCACCTTAATTCCTTGTCTGCATAGAAAGAGAGAGTAACATTCAGCAGGACAATAAAGAATCAACGGCTTAAAGCAAAAAAAAAAAAAAATAAGTGAAAATGTTCCGATGTCGGAAAAACGATGTAATGCACTGCTGCTCAATGGGTTGCATTTCCATTTGGCAGGTAATTAGTTAAGATTTTTAAATGGACAAAGACAGAAGACCAGAGTATATTTTAGTCACAAACTAGAGACTGATTGCTAATTCAGTAAAACAATACATATTGTGCCAATTTCACAATACAATTTGGCAAAGTTATAAAAATTTATGCCAGAGCAATTTGTATATTTTGTGCTCGTCATGCATCCATTATAAGGGTACATATAGCCCAGACTTGTTGCATAAAACATAACACATGATTCAGTCTACATTTAAATATCATGTATTGTGTCTACTTACCACTAGATTTGGGAGACAAGCCAAGCCAAACTCTGTTTGTGATGAAAGGATCAGCCTGTAGATATTTGCTGACAAAAGCATTTTCTTCATTACCATTTATGGTCAGTAGTCCAGAGGTGGGATCTAAAGAAGTAAAATGCATTTGGGATAAAGCTGGAAATCTATTTTTTTGGATTGTTTATATAGCATCTCAAAAGTACTTACTTGCATCATATGAAACTGGACATTGACACACACACACACACACACACACACACACACACACACACACACACACACACACACACACACACACACACACACACACACACACACACACACACACACACACACACACACACACACACACACACCTCTCATGTAAGAGACCTCCATGCCCACGTAAAACTCATGAAAGGTGAAATCTCAAAAAGAAACAAACAAAAAGAAAAACAACAGGTATAAAAGCAATCCATCACAAAAAAAAAAAATACATAGTAGTCAGGTAGGAGTTACAATCCCTGGCCACCAGCAGCCATGTATTGCAAAAGTCTGGTTTTATGTCGAACACATTTGTGATTAAGGGCATGCTAAAGTCCCGCCATGTATCCAGACCAGATGTAACAGCCTCCACGGACCGCTGGCGTCCCCATAAGATAGGAAAAGATACACAAGGTGTGTGTCTTTCTGTGAGAGAGGAGCATAGCATGGTGATGTCCAACCTGACTGGGATGTTCGCGATTCACCTGGAAGTCTGATTACCACCGACACAAAAATCTGATGCAGGTTGCAACGTCTTAGGAGCAGACAGACTTGTGTGGAGTGTACCCATCAAGGACAGCATACTCCGCAACAAGATTTTTGCGAGGCTGTTTGTGAGTGTGCCATTTCTTTTTACGTGTGATTTTAACTTTTGTACATTAAATAACGCACAACTTTGTGCTTTTTTACTTTTTTTTTCAGATTAATTTTCACTATGGAGCCTTCGTACAGATAATCTAAAGTGTTGCCAATTCAGGTGCTGCTTCTTTATCATTTGGAATATATTGTGACGATTTTGAAGACTTTGGTACATAAATGTCCTAACAAGTTTGTTTCTGCTAATTAAGCCTCAACATTATTTTTACTGTCATTTAATATTCTAGTTTCACTACATTGGTTTTATTTGCTTCGCATACACACTGTTTTCCACGTATCGCTAGTAGTTTGAGCGCTCGTAGTTTAGAGTTTAATTATAGGTTCACACACATATACAAAGTGTGTGCATATTTATACAGACAGACATACACCTAATTGCAACATACCTAAATTCTGACAGAACTTATTGGCCTCGTCGACCGTGAAAACTGAGAAATTGTAAATACTCATATCAAATCCATAGCAGAAATCCTTTTCCAGGACCCACTGTCCTGTTCCGCGACTATTAGGACATAAAGGCACATTGATGTCCATTTTCCCCCCAGCTGTAAATAAAAAGTCAGATGTTACATATGCTCAGACTTCTCAATTTCTTTATTATTGCTTTACCCCTAAGACAAAGCTTACATTTATAATTACAGTGGGATGTTCATTAAGCGCACTGACCCTCCCCCACTGTCTCCTGCAGAGACCTTCTACACGTTGAAATACAGTAGGTGAAGCGCAGCACTTCTGACATCAAGAAATCTCTTGAGACACTATTACCATATAAAAGATATGAAAAATAATCAATTCTCTTAAAATCGTAAGATTTGACCAATGCCGAGACTGTAAAAAAGCCTATACACCAAGTTTCGCTAACTGAGCAACTTTGCAGTCTTTCCATGAAATGCCAATCTAAGCTTACATTTTCACTTTAAGGCTTAACAAAAGGTTTTGCAAGGAAGCAAAGCCAGGGAACCAATTACCTTTTAAAGATTTGTAGCAAATGGCACCTTCCAAAACCTCTGTACATTGCTTAGATTTCCAGATTCTCTGTGTATCCAAGTAGATGCAGCTTCCAGTAGAATTTGATGGTGCAAATTCCCAGGGCTTGTAATCATACAGACTACCATCAGACCACTCCAAATTAGATTGGTTTACCTATTAAACCAATTAAATAATGTTACACTGCTGTTCTAGAGAATGTTGCATTAGAACAGAAAGGGTGAAAGGAACTGTACACCGAGTAGAGCGTTCGCCACATAACTTATTGTAAACAAAGAGACACACACACACACAATTCTGTAACAGACTTGCAAAAATGAAGCTTTGGAATAAGGAAACGTTTTGTAATCAAATTGGTACATGCATAGTAATCTGAGCATCCAACACTGTGCTGGCACAAGCTGCAGTTAAACTGAACCACTCTACCATTGCATGAATCACCTGTACATGTTCTTAAAATCCATGAACTCATTGTTACGCAATTGTTAACCTGTCAGAGTCACACTTTCAATGTTGAATACACTGTCGATACAAAAATTGTC
>NC_134489.1:84099103-84191603 GCF_040206685.1 Ascaphus truei | reverse complement strand
GTGGGGTGTGTGTGTGTCTGAGTCTGAGTGAGAGAGAGAGAGAGAGTCTGAGTCAGAGAGAGAGAGTCAGAGAGGGAGGAGTCTGAGAGGGAGAGTCAGAGAGGGAGAGTCAGAGAGGGAGAGTCTGAGAGGGAGAGTCTGAGAGGGAGAGTCTGAGAGGAGAGTCTGAGAGGGAGAGTCTGAGAGGGAGAGTCCTGAGAGGGAGAGTCTGAGAGGGAGAGTCTGAGAGGGAGAGTGGGAGAGTCTGAGAGGGCGAGGGAGAGTCTGAGAGGGCGAGGGAGAGTCTGAGAGGGAGAGTCTGAGAGGGAGAGTGGGAGAGGGAGAGTCTGAGAGGGGGAGAGTCTGAGAGGGGGAGAGTCTGAGAGGGGGAGAGTCTGAGAGGGGGAGAGTCTGAGAGGGGGAGAGTCTGAGAGGGGGAGAGTCTGAGAGGGGGAGAGTCTGAGAGGGGGAGAGTCTGAGAGGGAGAGAGTCTGAGAGGGAGAGAGTCTGAGAGGGGGAGGGTGTGTGTTTGGGTCTGTCTGTGAATGAATACAGACACCAACCCAGTCAGTCACCCACGAGTCAGTCAGTCAAAGTGTCAGTCACCCACCCCGTCACCCACCCCCCCCCCCACAACCACTCTCTCTCTCTGTCTAGTTAACATTATGCCCCCCCCTGAAAACATTTCTGCGGACGCCCATGGCGCCATCAACTGCTGCAGATTTGTACCACAAAAACTTTACCAAAACCTGCAACAAGTAATCTATATTGTGTCCCCTCAAATAATTCACCACTTGTGTGCTTCCGTACAAGACTATTGGATTTTCCATCTGTAAAAACAAACCAGGAACATCAGAAACCCTTCCTGTGGTAATGAAATGTAGTTATAGTTATGTTGTTTAGTTGCACACAAGCAATTGTCAATCCTAAATACATCGTTTTGGACACCAATGTCCTCCAATTGCTTTAATAAAATAAAAACGAGAATTGTCTAGTTCCACAGCACACAGACTGCCAACAACAACAACAACAACACATAATTCATCTTTGGTGCATAGGACCAAATGAGACATTGTTTAATTTCAACGATAACCTAAAACTCCATAGATCTGCATCAAATCATGTGTAAAAGCTTTTCAAGATAATTTCATAAAATCAGAAGGAATTAAAAAAATATATAAATCAAATTAGCACTTACGTCATGACTGGACAACCCAATCCAGAGTGGAAACCCATCATGTCTTACAATGCTTTCCAAAAATAACTGCTGGATTTCATCATGCACGCTGGCCAAGTGGCTACCATTTTTCTTGCATTCTCTCACTGCTTGATTCCAAGTAAGCCTCTTTTGAATGATATGATATGTGTAATTCTCATAGGCCATATTTAGTGGCAATGGCTTTTTGTATTCTTCATTGGGCTCTAGAAGGAACAAATTATTTTTCTATGATGAGTGTGATTGACGGGAGAGAAAACTGTGCAAGACGACATTACCAGCTTCCATACTGTGTGTGAAGGAGCCAGACATTCCCCATCGTTGAGAACTGCACATAACAGTTGCAAAGCTAAAACAGTGAATATAAAAAGTAAGGTACTGCAAGACGTACCCATTTCGATTTTACAAGCCACAATGGTGTGCTGTTGAAAAACTACGGCTTCATAGGGACTTCAGATAGGGGAACATATCCCAGTAACCTTGCAAGTTCACGCCTGCATAAAAACTATTATTCTTGACATCTGGTCTTCCCAGTCTCCAGTTTGAGTACTTCACGTAGGTCTCATCATGCCAGCGGAACCCACTTCCTACTGAAAAAGCATTTGTCCAAAAAGGTCAATAATGTCAAAGAGATTCACAAATTCCAAATACACAGGTTGAATTGTGCTTTTAATACTTAAATGCCACGCCTCAGAAGCAAAATAAAACAAGATAGATACATAGATAGATTTTTATTCCTCGTTTTGTAGGGTTATTGGGGGGAGGGAAGAGGGAGGATACACAAGAAAAAGAAAAAAGTGTGTTCATTGGGTAAAATCACAGGGGGGGGGGGGGAGATTTGTACATAGATAAAACATACATCAGTTTAAGCATAGTATTCATCACAGTGTTCAGAGCATTTTAAAACAAGTACAGCGATATACCAACATGTTGGAACCAAGGTGCTCAAGTCACCAACAACTGTGAAGTGAAACCTTTTAGATAAGCAGAGAGTTTTTCCATATATACTATATTTCAAGTTTTATTATTTACTTTATGTATAGAGAGGGGTGGGGGGTGGGGCAGTTGGTTTCCAATAGTGCACCTAGTGGCATTTATAATTTGTGAAATTATTTTGGCTTCATTTCGATTTCAAATGATATATTTTAAAGCATTTGACCTGTGAATAAAAATCAGTTGATCGATATAGAGGCGCCCTCTCTGCCTTTTTATCTCCTACAACGCTCGAGGCGACAACAAATTCTGTGGATAAGGCACAGACAGGGATAGCAGAACAGGGGACACAAACCAAGTGTCGCTGACCAAGGGGCAGCAGAGACAGAACATACGAATTTCACACATTTATGTGTGGCGTGCGTATGTGTGGGGTGTGCGTGCATATGTGTGAGGTGGGCGTGCGCGCGTATGTGTGGGGCGGGCGTGGTGCGCGTATGTGTGGGGCGGGCGTAGCGCGCGTATGTGTGGGAGTGCGTGGCGTGCGTGCGTGTGTATACAGTTGTGTGAAAAAGTACACCCTCTTTGAATTCCATGGTTTTACATAGGATCTGGAAGGTATGGATAAGGATCTGGAAGGTATGGCTCTATAGAGACTGGTCTACCAGAACAGGGGTGCTTAGCTCCAGTCACTCAAGACCACTTCCCCCCCCCCCACCAGGTCAGGTTGTTAGGATATCCCTACTTCAGCACAGGTGGCACAATCAGAGGCAGTCTTCGACTGAGCCCCCCCCCCCCCCCCCACCATGCTGAAGCAGAGATATCTTTAAAACCTGACCTGTTAGGGGGTCATGAGGTCTGGAGTTGAGCACCCCTGTTCTAGATGACGGGGTGCGCAAACTTTTCTCTGTGCGCACCCCAGCGCCTCTCACGCAACGTGACCATGCAGCGTCATTTCACGAATCGCTGGAAGGGGAGGTAAGTGTTTTATAGAGGCCTTCGTGCGGTCCCCCGGCATTTAATTTAAAATGCCTGGGGGGGAGAGCGCGGGACCTCTAACTGCCGCGCCCCCCCCCAAACATCTAGCGCCCCCCAGTTTGTGCACCCCTGTTCTAGAATACACAACATACCCGTTATTGTGGGACACTTCACAATTTTCCAAAAACATAAAAAAAAAAACACACTTATATTGTAGTAACATGCAAACAAGAAAAGTTTAGCAATTTAATTTACATATTAAAAAAAGAAATACATTTGAAACAGAAGATGAACATTTTACGCTCACAACAAAAAGCAAAAAATAGTTTAGGTTTCTTACCTTCATCGTAAATTATTCCCAACCACACCCACCTCACCAGGTCTCCAAAAGGTTGAAGCTGATTAACAACAAAATCATTTTCATCTTGATCTCTAATATTTAAAACATATGCATCTGGGTCTGTAAAACAAGATAGGACAAACGAGGTGCATCATGCGGCACGTTACCACGTTCACCAGCAATATTCTAAAGCAGGGCTGCCCAACTCCAGTCCTCAGGACATCCGAACAGGCCAGGTTTTGAGGATACCCCAGCTTCAGCACAGGTGACTCAAATCGGTAGGGGTGGGGATCTTGACTGGAGTTGAGCGCCCCTGTTCTAAAGAATTCTCTTTGTAAAAACTCTGTGATGGGAAGATACAATTTCTGTGCAGATTGTCGCGGGAAGGGTTAAGCCAAATTTCACAAAACTATGGCAATAAAATATTAAAATAACATACCGAGATCCCTGCAGACATAACGTGCTTCTTGGCTTTTGACGGAACGCCATCTATTATGGGTTAAAATAAAAGAGTAACAACTATTTCGAAATGGTATCCATGGTGTCTCTTTAATTCTGTGAGGACACAACTTTGTGTTCTCAAACGGCTTCTTTTCGGTGTCATCTGGAAGATACAAGGGACATTTATGCTTTTGCATAGTTGCACATACTCCCCTTTAGTTTAAGTACAGAGAATTACTTAAGTAATAATCCCTGAAGAACATGGCATTTACTGGCCAATAATGCCCTGGCTGGAAGAATTGAAGGCCTGAGGCGAAGCAAGGGACTTTAACCCAGCCAGGGCATTATTGGCCAGTAATGCCGTGTTCTGAGGGGATTATTACTATTATAGGCTTATTTTTTTTACATTTTTCATAAGATACACTTTTGTAGTCATATTGATTTTTATCAGAATGATTGTCTACATTCTTATACTGCAAGTACACACGCGCACACACGCGCACACACTGCAACCCCCCTCTGTATACACAAAAGCAGTCCCCCCCTACACACTCTAGCTCTCCAATACACACACACACACACACACACACACACACACACACACACACTGCAGCCCACAAAACACACTCTGCAGCCCTCCTCCAACACACACACACCAGCCCCCCCCTCTTTACCCACAAAACACTGCAGACACACACACCAACAATACAGACTGCTGCCCTCTTTACAAGCAAAACACACACCAGTAGCCCCCCTCTACACCCACTGCAGCCCCCTGTAAACCCACACACTGCACCACCCCACAAAACACACTGCAGAGATACACACAAACCAACAAAACAGACTGCCACCTCTACATCCACAAACACACACACCAGCAGCCCCCTCCCTACACCCACTGCAGCCCCCCTGTAAACCACAGACACATACACCAACAAAACACTCTGCACCCCTCCTCCACCCACAAAACACACACTGCTGCCCCCTCTACACCCACAAAACACACAACAGACACACAAACCTTTCCCCTCACTCTCCTTTGCGGAGCCCTCTGCAGGCAGGGAGGAGGAGGAGTCAGTGCCTGGCTGCATGCAGGGTGGGGGAGGAGTCAGTGCCTGGCTGCAGGCAGGGTGGGGGAGGAGCCAGTGCCTTGCTGCTGCCTCCTGTCCAATCACATCCCGTCTGAGAGCTGATCTCACTCTTTGTGAATGAGAACTGAAAGCTGATTTGCTAAAAATCTTGGCAGGGTGCCAAAAATTCCGGGACATTACCGATTGGATAATGCCCGGAATTTTAACCAACCACAGAGCAGGGATTTCAATAATGCTCAAATTTACCAGCTTTAGCCTATAATAAACAATAATTCTAATCAATCTTATTGTCTCCCACTTATTCATGCAATTGGAATACATGCCAGTCATAAAAAATACAGCTGGATACATTCTACGTCTCTAAAGGCGGATGGGCAGCAACCCCCATATATGGCTTTACATTCTAGTTATGACCGGTCTCTTTTCTTGCACGGTACAGGTAGACAAACGTTAGAGGAGTCTTTTCTCACTGTATGAAACCTGCGCAGTGACCAATAGGCAGCTGCATTGTAAGTTATGATTTAGAAATGCATAAATAGTTGATTTCACTCATGTGCCCTATACACCTCAATATTTACATGCAAAAGTACAGGGGGGGGGGTGTCGGGGTGCAGGAACACACTAAAACACCTTAACATGTGGCATAGAAAAGATCCCTCCTATTCACAAACTCAGAAACCCCTGTTTTAACAGATGTTTATAGTGGCCACCAGCAAAAAAAGCTAATTGCAAGCGAAATGAGAGTTTAATTCGCAAGACCTCACTGCAACGGTGACGCCACGTGGTGATAATAGGAAGTAGATCACAGCCCGGCAGAGCATCATGCTGCAGCCGCCCTATTTTGCACCTAAAGAGGGTCAGTTTCTTCCTCAACTAGGGATTATGTAGAGAAGGTACGCTTCCTTACTTCACCTTAGCAGGATATCATCTTTTCCTCTAGTCTTCCTTGCCCAAACAGTCAAAACACTTCACCACTTTTGCAGTGCTTTGGGAGGCACGGAATGCTACCCTAAGCAGTATGAGTGCAGGACACAGTTCGATCATATAGCAGAGCAAGAGACATTGGGGGGCAGACGTGATAGCTGTCTCGGAATACTGTGCCAATTTTACCTGCGTGGTATCCCATTGTCGATGCTCTCCCTTCCCCTAAAAACATCCCAACTCTCTTCACTTTTATAGTGTATTGGGGGTGGGGGACCTTCTGCTACCGCAGCAATGGGGGTGCAGGATATACAGTATGTCGGTGCTACATTATACAAGGCAGCACTATTGAGTGTTTAAGCCTAGGAGGAAACTCAAGGAGGGCTGAGAAGATTTAATTTACCCTCCAAGGAATCCTTCTGCTGACCAGGAGATTTTAATTGCATTTTCCCCTAAATATCTATAGAAGGATATACTGTATGCCCAGCCAGTAGAGAGAAAACACACACACACACACACACACAAAACTAATAAGACGGGCATCAGATTACAGGACTCAATGTTAAAATGGATTAGAAGTAAAAGAGGACAGCATTTGCTCATTTGCATGTAATTTCCCAGAATCCTTTGCTGCAGTGGAAGCACTGCATGCTAGGAGATAATGGTGAAAAGCAGGGTTGCAGACCTGTCTGAGACATGTGAATGCGCTCACAATTATACAAGAGTGGTTATGTGGACTAGAGGGGTTTCTGTGTGCATAAATAGGAGGGATCTATACTAGAAGACTTAAGAAATGCAGAGATAAACTGGCCCATCTTGCAGTTGAAGGGAATGTCATTGCTACATGCGGACAGAAGATAACCATGAACAAGGTTTTTGCAATACAACACATACTTGACGCAAAGTGACAGAATGCTCCCGACAGCTGTGTATCACAATCCAGAGTCTTCCAGAAACCATCAGTTTCCATGTAAACACATTCTTCATGTGTTTGATCATCCTCAGACCATCGACTAACAGTAACGAGCCTCCCATCTTGCCACATATAGTGCACTCCATCCTAAAGTTGGAGAACAGACAAAGTGAGGTGCCGGGATAAATGGTTGATTAAATTGATAATACAATAAAACAGATGTGTGCTGCACACCAAAAAAGTAATTATCGATCTAGTCACTGGTGCTCCTGGTTCCATTCTTGTTTATTGATTAAATTGATAAACCATAACATTAGAGCAGGGGTGACCAACTCCAGTCCAGTGACTCCGTGTGACACCCGTGCTGAAGCAGGCATATCCTTAAACCCGGACCTGTTGGTGGCCCTTGAGGACTTGAGTTGTCCAGTCCTGTATTAAAGTAAGGAAGCAACCGAAGCTTAAATAAATACACAAGGTCAACACAATACAGCATACACTTACATCTTGGCTAGACAGCCCAATCCACATTGAATGACCCAGAAGGCCAACTTGGACAGCAAGAAAGGCATGTTGGTATTGGTCCGTTATACTGACCAGCTGCATGTTATGCTTCTCACATTCTATCAAGGCATCGTACCATGTCACGTTCTTATGAATCATTTTGTACTTGTGACCCTGACATTCTACATCTTCTGGCACAGGTGCTTGCGTCTGGTTTCCGCCCTTATCTGTAGGCATCAGAAATCATAAAGCATTACATGAAAAACCACGAATCTGAACATATTGAACTTTTAAGAAGACAATTTTGCACGTTAGTGGTTGAAGTCATAGTATACAGAACATCAAATATTTATGAAATACGCATGCCCCACCATTATATATTTGCAGTAAATTAGATTTACAAAAGAAAAACAAAATGCACCTTTATATTTCTGACAGAGTGTCACATATTGTGAGTCGGCACAGGTCGTAAAATCCCAAGTTCCAATAAACGTTGAGTTGGGATCATTGAGAATGAAAACACATTGTTGATTTTTTTCCTCATCAAATAGCTTCAGGAAAGAGGGGGTGGGGAGAAGGAAACAAATAAAAAAGTGCAACATAAAGATCGGTTAAGCACAGCGGTAAAGTACACATACACCCTTGTTTCATGTCTGTAATACTGCACAAATTACATTTTACATTTGATACAAGGACCACGCATACAGTCATCTTTATCGTCAATGTAACTTTACTTATTTTACTCAGCCACTCGTAAAATGTATACATTCAGAGGGGATTCATGCAGATACATTGTATACATATACAACAGCAATAAAAGAACCAAGAATGGACACTTACATCCACTAGAACCTTCTTAAATCGTCCTTGTAGTAGTGGGTTGAAGTTGCTGTACAAAAGCTCGCTCCCATCAATCCACTTGTTAACTCTTACATTCATGGCGACCTTCAAACCAATCCAAAATTTGGGAACCATTTTTGCATGCAAGTATGTAACAAAATCTGATGGATCAAAAAGCAGAGAGTTAAGAGCAGTGTTTTTTCTGGATCTAAATTTTTGGATATTACTGTACTTTAAATATATTTAAAAAAAAATTAGATTGTACCCAAATCGTAACATTCAGAAGTAGCCTTTTTCATGTGATGCTCATCTTTAAAACACTCTGAATTGTTAATCAGGGTACAACCACTATTCCTTGCTACTAATATAGTATTTAAAACCAGAGACAGAACATAAAAGACAGAGCTCAGTGCACATCCATTGAAACTCATACACGGTACAGTGCCTAAATATATATGTATAAATATCTATTAAATAAAATGGTCTTTTAGTTTAACATTTTTGGCCAAATGTGGTCTGCCGTGCAGTGGCTCAGGGCCTTACAACAATTTTGGCCAAAAATGTTAAACTAAAAGACCATTTTATTTAATAGATATTTATACATGTATATTTAGGCACTGTACTGTGTATGAGTTTCAATGGATGTGCACTGAGCTCTATCTGTGTTTTATGTTCTGTCTCTGGTTTTAAATATATATTGCCATGCTCAGTAGCACTCCTCTGTGACACTCATATGCTTATATATATGTTGTGGTTATTTTGGGGGTTCAATATGAGCTTGTTAGGTGTCCAGTATGCTTTACTAATATAGTATACAGACTCCTGAGAAAATAAAATATAATGCGTTCACATAATACACATTAAACAGGTTTTGTGGTTTGGAAAGACCGCTAATTAATAATGGATATTAATGGCTAAATCTTATGTTCTGTATTCCATTATGAATTAACATGATAGTTGACCTTGTTCAAGCTGGCTTGAGATGGAAGGAAGAGTCGCTCCATACAAATTGCAAGCTTCGTTTGCCTCCTTAAAGGTTACGTTTTTGGGGGGTATTTGTAGAAAACACTGAAAAATGAAAAGGTGGGGGGGGGGGGGGGGAGAAAGATGATTTCGTCTGGTCAATTTCTATGCTTCAACCAATTAATACTTTCACAGCACGTGTTTACATTTACGTCAAAATTGCATGATCCAAAGAAAGGGAGGAGAAAGTGGCATCCAAATGGGTTTAAAAATAAGAGGGCGAGGAGAGTTTCAACATGGTGGAGCGCGCTTATTTTATACTCTTAAAGACCCCGTTTAACTACATATATGCTGGAGGTACAAGAAATAAAAACCTTACCATGCAACAAGCGACAAACAAACAAACAAACAAACAAACAAACAAACAAACAAACAAAAACAGTGCTACATCCAATTTACAAGAAAAAACCAGCACAATGTAATCTTGGGGCTCTAGGGTTGTAAGTGGGACTATAGCACACTCCATTTGTTCCTAGTGCAGGTAATCAGCACAAATGTCTCTTTAAAAAAACAGCACCAGTTTCATGAACCCAACTTTCAAATTCATTTATGTAGTAAATGGCTGCATTTAAAAAAAAATGTATTACCCAAATAATCAGGTCAGAGAGCTTAAATGGAACCTCACCCCCCCCAAAAAAACCCCAAGAGTTCAAGCTTCATGTCTCTTAAAGCAGCAATACAAGCCGTTTCTCTACCCCACACCCGTTTTACATAACGTTGAAGCAGGGGGTCTCTGAAGCTGAACCTCATTATTTGCATCTCCAGGGACCCCCTGCTTCCAGAGATATTTACCTCCGTAAGTCACCAGTACCTACTCCGGCTCGCTAGCTGGGGTTCACGTAATAGCCGCTTTTCAAAGCTCCCGTATCCTGCGGGCTAACATCATCCGTTGCGGCTTCCTATTGGCCCACGGGATGCGGGAGCTTTAGACTTGCAGGCGATGCCGGCACCCCCTTCAGAGGTACATATCTCTGGAAGCTGGGGTGCAGAGAGCTGAAATTAACAGCGCTCAGCTCTGGAGACCCCCCTGCGTCAATCCAGGGAAAAAAATAATAAGTAAAAAAAAAAGCCCATTTGGTTTGCCCCTTTAAGCCAGATTCATTTCCCAGGATGTAATCATCAGATAGGAGCCCAGATGTAGCAGTTTATTTTGTTCCCACAAATACCTAAATATACTCCGGCATAACTCAGAGCATCACAGCATCTAAGTTTCTGGCAAAGCGGACAATACTGCAATATACCCAAACAGAGAAGAATGCTATACTGTATTCTGGCTGTGGACATTCAAATGGGCCCAAGACCTGTCACTATTAGCATGCAAGATGTTCTTAAACATCAAAACAAAATCAGTCTGTATACCTTATCTCCAAAAGCAGTCCAGTTCGTAGGGCAGCCTCCCTGGAATTTCTTTGGTCTCTGGGTATCTTTCTCCAATAAGGACACGTTCCGATTTTCACAAATAAATGGCAGTTTTAGATTGCAGTCTATATCCCTAAAATATTCTACAGGAGAAAGAAAGTTAGTGGCAAAAATAGCAGCCGCACATCCTTCTTCTCTGCCCATTGCTTGCCCTTGAACGGTGATGCTATAGCAGTAGAGATTTTTTTTTTTTTGCACCACAACTTGCACTGTAGCTTAAATTAACTATAAGGCTAAGTCACCCCGCTAGCGCTGAGCATGCGGCGTGGACTTTCATATATAGATATATTTAAGTCCCCGCTCACGCGGTGCGCGCGGTGCTCATGCACACACGCTCACCCACGATTGGCGCTTAGGTAAATAAAAAAACCTATACTTACCCGCGCGCTCAACTACCCGCAATGCACACCCCCCCACCCCGCATGCGTACAAGCAGGACACCCGGCGCTCATGCTTGGAGGCTCTCCAAGCATGAGCGTGCTCAGCGTCAGCGGGGACTCAGCCTAATACAGAGTATCCCAACGAAATATGTATACGTATGCATTACCTCCTGGTGATACACAAACCTGTCTTGTCCCATTCCACTACCCCCACTTAAATCGCCTGATTGTTTAGGTCACTTTTACCTTTTTAATAGCGAGTAGCCTTTTATGCCTTCCACTGTTAATTGTCACACTAGCATGCCAGCATCAACCTTATCTTATTATCCCACTTCCTCTTAACATCTATTGCAACCATATATCCCTCTCACATACACTGTATATAATATTCTCTCTCTGTATTTCTGCCATACCCAAAGAAGGACCCCGAGGTTAAAAAGATTGTAACATCAACTACTTGTTGATCGACTAAAAGGTATAATCACCTGCCCTACTCCCTCTTGTTATTTTAGTACGCAGCAGTATCCCAGCATAGACAGATAGGCGTTTTCACCTACCTGTGTACCAACCCTGTGCAGAAATGTGCCAGCAAGCCTTGAACAGAAAGCCATGGAAATTGTGTCTTAGCCTAAAATCAGAAAAAAAAAAAAAAAGGATATATCTTTCAATACATAAATAAATACAACTTATAACGCAGTCTGAGCTTGGCTCCCGATTTAAAAAACATCTCCAATGTTTTTTTTTTTTTTTAAATAACATTCAATGCTTTATTGCTAACTGACACACGCATACCCTACCCCACCCCCCTCCCCCACACATGGAATACACAGGAATTGAACCCATGATCTTTCATATGCTAGTGCAATTCTCTAGCTGCTACACACCACAGGGTTGGTGTGATGAATCTGACTCTATAAGTTTGTTTATAGAGTCACACCAACCCTGTGGTGTAGCAGCAAGAGAATTGCACTAGCATATGAAAGAGCATGGGTTAAATTCCTGTGTATTCCATGCGTATTATATAAAATGTATTCACTGTTGGGCTGTCATTGGTCAGAGAAGGGTCATGTAACCCTCCTCTGCGCTCAAAAGTCAAATTGAACCGTCTCCCCAAGCACCAAGCTTGGGCGAGCGCACGCCCACGTGGATGCAGCCTGATGACGCAGGGAGAGGAGAGAGCTGCAGAGATACAGCTTTATGCCTGCTGAAACAATGTTACTTACGGTGATTGGTAGTGATTAATGGATTTTAGCCACCATTTCTGTTCCGCCCCAGATATCTGAAAATAGTCACATTTCTACATTAATAATACCGCCAAGACTGCATCCCACAACGTACGTCAACAAATTAAACTTAAGTACAGTACCATGTATATTTCTAATCTCAGAAACAGCACTTTAATATTGAAGGGTAACGGCGGGTATTTACATTTAGCAGCTTGTTTTTGATGGCTTTCAGTGCGGTGTAAGACTCCACCGAGGCCAGTTCACTTCCATTGCTAGCACAGTATAAGGCAGCTTGCTGGTGACTGAGGTGTTTGTTTGAGACAAACCAAAATTCATCCCCTTCAACTATAAGATGAGGTCCATGTACACTTCTCCAGTCTAAATGTAACAAGAAACAAGGGTAAAGTAGTAAATTACTGTAAGTATGTTCTACCTTCAAATAAATATGGTTAAATTGTTCAATTATACGTGACATTTGTGAAGTACGTGGCAAGTACATTCACATACCAAGCAGTTAATGTCAATGCGTTTGCCAACTGTTCAGCTGCTTTTTTTGCAGGTAAAATGTAAGCGATTTCCTACTGGAAGAGTAGTTGCTAACCTACTTTGTTTAGGAATAGGGTCATACTTTAAATGAGTCCATGCTGTCTGAATAAACATATCAATGTTCAAATTACCTGGTATGTACCATTCAGGTGTCTTCAGAACAGCACCTAGTTAGGATGAAACAATAATACTACTTAAACCACAATTAGTAAATGTATATGCAAGTACTGCACATTTTCCTGAAGCCATACATTATAATATACATATTTCTAGTGTAGGGTTTCATGTAAGCATTTCTCAACAAAATGAACTACCAACATTTAGGGATTAAGCTTCGTCAAACACAGTGAGGACCCCACCATATCACAATATCTTTAATAATTCTATATCATGTACAGCAAAATAAAACCAAAATATAGCGGACGCTACATATCCCAACTATGAGGTACCTTAATATTTCCTGTTGTTGTGAAGAAAGGCACCTTACCTTTGGGAATCTGGCAGACCCACTCAAGCGTTGCATCACAGTGAAATGGTTTCAAGTAAAAGTCTAGCTCTCTAGGTTCATCTAGACCAAACATCCAGAGCCCTTTCCATGATGGCTGATTAACCTGTTTGTACAGAACACAAGAATATCTGTAGTTTACAAATCTCAAGAGGATGTTTTCCTACCACGAATTCCTTTTCTTCTAGTCCCTCTATACCAGTACATTAGACACATTGGCTGGTGTGTGCTTCCAATCTGCCCAGAGCCGGTGTGCCTTTCCCACCCCTTCCCCAGAGGTGGTGACCTTTCCTCCCCCACCCAGAATGGACGACTGGTTGTACTGACATAGTACAGTAATTCATTTTCTTTTGGTCCCTCCATGCTAGTGGAATTTTGTTGTGCCAGTTATTTAGCTGTATTTATTCTTTTGTTGTGAGGCTAGATCAATGACTGCTGTGAAGACGAGGAGAGCAGGAAGCCTGATGGGACCCACATTTTTGCAAAGTTTTGTCATACCAACTGGATGGGGCTTAATCCACCATTTATTTGCACTGACATAGGAGGGATGGAGAGAATGGGTTTCTGTGTGTTTATACAAGAGGTTTACTCTATTTGGTGCCTGTAAAGCCAGTAGTTCTCTTAAGTGAGACGGGCTGTATACCTGAAACGAGAATGTGTATGTCAAATAAGGAGATTCTGCACCTACTACTGAAAGGATTACAAACCAGGCACCTCATATACCTACCAGTTACACATCCCCCCTACTTCAAAAGTATTACAAATGTCCAATCATACTTTGAAAAGCATTTAAATTAGAAAAGGAAAACCATATTTGGAATAAATATAAGGCAGGTTTTTATTTTTACACTCAAAAATAGACATTTATGGCATGCTCGATAATAATAATAATAAAAAAAGACTGTAGAAAGTGTACAATAGGTACGTTTTCTTAATAGAATATACATTTCAAAGAGGTGATTGCGTTCATTATTTTTTCAGAAACCAAATGAAGCTGCATTCAAGTAGATACATCAGTGTCATCTATCTACTCATGCAGCATAAGTTCCCCAGAGCCAAATTGGGAACAACAGATACATTATTATCATGGCACGATTTGTAGCTTCAGGTGGTAATATGGGGATACTGTGCAGAAGGTATGCAAATTCAAATCTTGCCTTTGCGATTAGTAACAGGAACTAACCTTAAACGCAGCACAGTCCCGAAGACCATAATCCTCCTCTTGAAAATCATGCGGCAAAACAACAGAAGAGACCTTTAAATGGAATATAAAGAATCTCATGAACACAACTTTCAGTGAAAGCAACCTTCTCTGCAATTTGAATTTAAGAAAAGACTACAGTTAGTAACTTTTTTTTATGTTAAAATTGTTTTGATGTTGCAATGGTTTAAAACCACTGACTATTGCATGAGGTAAAGAAAAATCATGCTGGTATTATTTATAATAAATGGTTTTAAAAAATAGTTTTGTGGTATAAAAATAAATAAATAATTAAACAGTATGTTCGGGTGGATGATGGCATATGATTAAAAAGTTTTTTTTAAGTACCATTTAAATGCTTAACATATTTAAACAGTAAAGTGGATTTCCATCCAATTAAACAAACACTACCTGACTCTGTAATGCCCAAATATACAAAGTTGTCCTTATATTCTATTAACTGGCCGCAACAAAGCATGAATATATTCTGTAATTATAACATTATATGCAAGCATTTAGATAAAGGACGCAGACTTACAGGCCGATTGTCACTCCACTGCCAGCTTCCGTGTGAGGCCAAATTCCTTTTATTCAACCCAACCCAGATCCATCGTTTATCACTATTGTGGAGAGAGACAAAAAATGGCAAATTAGTTTCATATAAAAATCCCATTACATTTTGATGCTTGGAAGAAAAATGTTAAATATTAAATCTGCAGTTTAATTACTTTTGAGTCAACAACTCATGTGGTCTACGGGGAGAGGGGCGGGCAAAATACATTACTGAAGCTCTCCTATAATTACAGTGGATTCCTCCCATCTTCTCCAACACGTTTCAAACCCCCCTTTGAGCCACCATCCAGGGGCCACTACAAAGGAAAGCGAACTGATGGCTTATCACCACAAATTCATAGGGGGTGGTTTACAGTTACATTCTTCTGTGGTGAAGGATCTTTAATCCCAGTGCAGTGTATCAACATCTGGCAGAAATGTTCACGACCATGCTCAGTATCACTATACACAGCTGCAAGTTTATTTAAAATATTAAATGCTTCAATAAATCTTATCCATTTAAAAAAAAAAAAAAAAAAAAATTACCTGACCATTGATCTAAGTAAGGAATAAAAGGCTTTCATTTCTTCTACATGGGTGAAACTGGGTAGATGTCCACCAAGCTCCTCACAAAATCCTTCAGCTTCTTCCCAGGTCCTTTTACTAAGTAGTCTCTCATAGTGAAATAGCTGGAGGTGAATAAAACAATGAGGTTTTAGATTTGTGTTACTTGCAATGGATAAGAATAAAATGTTTAAAAATAAATACATCACAATTACTTTGTAGCAATAGAGGTCTGATCCGGAATGCCAGCCATCAGGACATGGGCCATCGGGTTTTGGAATTACTTCCGGCTTTGCAGACCCAATGCTTTTCTTGCAGATAGACGGAGCTCTAAAGGTTTTGCAGTCTTTGACCTCCCATTTTCCAAGAGACTGTCCAGTTGCCATTGCAACGCATCCTCCAGGAAAGGCTGCAAAAATCACCAGTCACAAAACAAATGGACCAAAAAAATTCTGCAAAAATAACATTTCACTAAACTAGCAAAAAAAAGTAGCAAAATATAAAAAACATAAACCAGTGTGCGCTTACCTGGCTGGAGAGCATTCCAATTTGCATAGGTCATGTCCATCTTCCCCTCTGTCGTTTCCCAGGAATAGTCTCCTAAATAGTTTGCATCTCTCAAGCTTATCCAGAAATATTTCCCCTCTATTTTATTATGTTCTCGAATTAGGCTATTTAGAAATTCTTGTTCAAACCTGTAACACAGAGTATTACTGTATAGCATTTTAGTGCAAACTAGACACAAGTAGTATTCTTCCAAAATGATAAACAAAGCATAATTAAAATGTAATTACTTGTTTGTCACTGTTAGATTACATTTTGATCCAAACAGCACTTCATCCTTGTCAACCATATAACAGACGTCTCCATGTCTTCTCCAATTCTAAAGAGCGAGAAGAAAGCCGCGAAGACAGTCAGTCCTCATTTTCAGGAGAAACAAACCCAAGTCAGATTATTTTTCTGGTTTTAATAGACTAGTTCAGGGGTGGCAAACTCCAGTCGTCCAGACCCCCCTTCAACAGGTCAGGTTTTCAGGATATCCCTGCCTCAGCACAGGTGGTTTAATCAGTGGCTCAGTCAAATACAGAGCCACTGACTGGGCCATCTGTGCTGAAGCAGGGATATACTGAAAACCTGACCTGTTGTGGGGTCCTGAAGACTGGACTAGTGCTACTGTATAACAAAGATCCTATTATGATAAACTTATCATTAAAGGTGCAGCTCTGAGAAACATATTAAGAGTGGCAATTAAATGAAAACACTGAACCATTTAAAAAAATCTATTTGAAGTAATTTAACAATAGCCGATATATTGTAAAATACCTTTACATATTTAGATCTACAAGCTTTATGCCAAAACAAAAATCCTAATTCCTGTATGATAAGTAGATCATTCAAAAGAGCAGAGACAGAAGAGATAAGAATTAAAAAATAAGTTATAGTAAAATACCTATAATAAGGTTAAAAATCCATGTGCTCATCTATACAACCATCTACTTGATGAGAACATGCGATGCCATCTATGACCCGGTCAATCTACACAGTAGTGTCACCGAGCTACCGGGTCAACATTTTCTAACACTCAAACGGTCCTGTCGGTTCTAGTATCCATATTGCAGGATTCACAACAGTCTCCACATGCTGCAGTGTTCTCAGATGCAGACGTGCCATGTGATTAATAGATTGGTGCAACATGTACTATATACCTAGACCTCAACGCCTTTTACAGGAGACGAACGTGGATATGGAGGTGCACTAGATCAGACACGGGGCGCCATACCTTCCCACCTAGTGGATTGGGTTGTACAGATGAGCGGATTGTTTTTAACCTGATTACTAATCTTTTACTATGAATTGTATTATATGAAGATTTCTAGATACTTATCCTTTCTTCTGTTTGCACTCTATCTGGATAATGATGAGCCCGTGTTGCTCCAGTGATCGTTGGAGAATAGCAATAGCATGGGAGAAGGGGGGTGTTTTTTCAGAACATAGAACTTTTGAAGTTCATTAAAAATTATACAAGCAGCAGAGATTCCCAAGTTTATGGTCTATTCAGAGAACAAAAAAAAACCCATTTAAAATCATTACCTGGTCCTGTGGACATCCCGCATCAGATTTTGTGTCGTTCTTAACGGTGCCTTTTTTCTTGCATATATACTTGAGAGTCGTATTACAGGATCGGACATGCCAACGACCAGTCTATTTATGAGAGGGTTTAAAAAAAAACAAAAAACAAAAAAAAACACACAACTTTATGAAACCAAAAAAGCAGGAACTAGAACCCCAGCTATTGAAGTGTTGCACATTGAAACACACGGTACAAGGGATTAATGCATCTTTAACCACCAACCTATACAAAAATGCACAACCATGTTGTATCATTGTGAACCCAATTCTTCATGGCATCCAACCAAGGGCTACATCTGTGGTTTTTAACTACTGGCTCACTGACTGATCCACAGTCTATTATACACGAGACATTGGGAGAGCTTCTGCACTTCCCCATTACTTTACAGCAAGATGTAGTTCTGCGCCTTGCAATAAAACAATACGTCTGAAGACCACATAAATGTGTACCTATGTCTACGTTGCGGTCTCTAATCTTTAGCAACACCAGTCGTTATTTATACAGGACTATCATGTTACGATAAAGAAAATGTATTATTCATAGAAAGCAAAAGCATATTAACCTCTCCTGAAAAGGACACACAGTTGGGAGTCGTGTTGAAAGGAGTATATGGTTCATTTTGATCCCAATAAGTAAAGAGGGTCTCTGATCCATCAGACCACTTAAATAGGGCTGGAGTATCTTCATTCCTAAAACCTGACCAAATGTCTTCAGTTTCTGGAAATCAGGGAGTGGAGAAAATAAGGAAAGCAGCATTATTTCCAACGCCTGTGCTACAGTGGGCAAAGACAGAGGTTCAAGATGATTACTGTAAAATAGATGTTAAATTAGAGATCTACTGCTAGGGAGTTTGGAAATGCATTGCAATACAACCTGTTGTAAGACCATAGTATGCGCGCATCCCCCACATTTATTGCACTAGCATATGATACAATTATACTTGTGAAGCAGGAATACCTCTTTGAATGTTGGACTCTAACTTACCATTGTGAAACATTGTAACTGCCAACTCGATATCTGCCAAGGAATACATGCTAATAAGGTCTCCGTGTTGCTTTTTGCAAAAAAGGTCTGCATCTTCCCATTTACTAGGTTGTTGCAGCATATAGCAATACCCATTATATGGAAGCCAGTTTGGCTCACATTGTGTTTCAGAATAATGCCAATCTGCAAAGGAAATAACTAAATTAGATACCTTTTAAAATGTGAATCTTAATATATAAAATCGAATGGTTGGTACTAGCTGCGGTGAATCTGATTGGTCCTCAGCCTCTGGCCAATCAGATTGGTGGGTGTGATGTCACCCAACTGCCACTCTCTTCCCCTAGGCTCGGCGCCACACGAACACACACACACACACACACACACACACACACACACACACACACACACACACACACACACACACACACACCTCCCCAGCGGCGCTCCAACTCACCTCTCCCCCTCGGCACTCCAACTCACCTCTCCCCCTCCCCAGCGGCGCTCCAACTCACCTCTCCCCCTCACCTCTCCCCGCTCCAACTCACCTCTCCCCCTCCCCGCTCCAACTCACCTCTCCCCCTCCCCGCTCCAACTCACCTCTCCCCCTTCCCAGCGGCGCTCCAACTCACCTCTCCCCCTCGGCGCTCCAACTCACCTCTCCCCCTCCCCGCTCCAATTCACCTCTCCCCCTCGGCGCTCCAACTCACCTCTCCCCGCTCCAACTCACCTCTCCCCCTCCCCGCTCCAACTCACCTCTCCCCCTCCCCAGCGGCGCTCCAACTAACCTCTCCCCCTCCCCAGCGGCGCTCCAACTCACCTCTCCCCCTCCCCAGCAGCGCTCCAACTCACCTCTCCCCCTCCCCAGCAGCGCTCCAACTCACCTCTCCCCCTCCCCGCTCCAACTCACCTCTCCCCCTCCCCGCTCCAACTCACCTCTCCCCCTCCCCATCGGCGCTCCAACTTACCTCTCCCCCTCCCCGGCGGGGGAACAGGCAGGCTGCCACGCGAAGCCTAAGATGGTGGCGGCCGGAAGGACCCCCTTCCTCCCTCGCGGCGCCGAGTCAGAAGATGGCGGCGCCCGGAAGTACAGGTAGGTGTCGCGTGTGTCGCTCCCCCACCTCCGGCGCCAAACGGAACTGAGAAAGGGCGCATTACGGGACTGAGACACGTGTGTGTGTGTGTCACTGTCCACTGCCCCCCCCTCCTGTCCACTGCCCCCCCCTCCTGTCCACTGCCGCCCCCCCCCTCCTGTCCACTGCCGCCGCCCCCCCCCTCCTGTCCACTGCCGCCGCCCCCCCCCTCCTGTCCACTGCCCCCCCCTCCTGTCCACTGCCCCCCCCCTCCTGTCCACTGCCCCCCCCCTCCTGTCCACTGCCCCCCCCCTCCTGTCCACTGCCCCCCCCTCTCCACTGTCCACTGCCCCTGTCCACTGCCCCCCTCCTGTCCACTGTCCCCGTCCCCCCTCCTGTCCACTGTCCCCGTCCCCCCTCCTGTCCACTGTCCCCGTCCCCCCTCCTGTCCACTGTCCCCGTCCCCCCTCCTGTCCACTGTCCCCGTCCCCCCTCCTGTCCACTGTCCCCGTCCCCCCTCCTGTCCACTGTCCCCGTCCCCCCTCCTGTCCACTGTCCCCGTCCCCCCTCCTGTCCACTGTCCCCGTCCCCCCTCCTGTCCACTGTCCCCCCTCCTGTCCACTGTCCCCGTCCCCCCTCCTGTCCACTGTCCCCGTCCCCCCTCCTGTCCACTGTCCCCGTCCCCCCTCCTGTCCACTGTCCCCGTCCCCCCTCCTGTCCACTGTCCCCGTCCCCCCTCCTGTCCACTGTCCCCGTCCCCCCTCCTGTCCACTGTCCCCGTCCCCCCTCCTGTCCACTGTCCCCGTCCCCCCATCTGTCCACTGTCCCCGTCCCCCTCCTGTCCACTGTCCGTTCCCCCCCCCTTCCTGTCCACTGTTCGTTCCCCCCCCTCCTGTCCACTGTTCGTCCCTCCCCTCTGGGGAAAACGGAGAAAGAGGGAGAGAGAAGGGAGCGGGAAATTTAACTCACGGGCAACGCCGGGTCTCTCTCCAACTCACCTCTCCCCCTCGGCGCTCCAACTCACCTCTCTCCCTCCCCGCCGCCGCTCCAACTGGAACAGGCAGGCTGCCTCGCGGCGCCTAAGATGGCGGCGCCCGGAAGGACCCCCTTCCTCCCTCGCACCGCCGAGTGAGAAGATGGCGGCGCCCGGAAGTACAGGTAGGTGTCGCGTGTGTGTCGCTCCCCCACTTCCACCCCCCCCACTTCTCCCCCTCCCCACCTCCCAGAGCACGCTCAACATCCCCGAGGAGCAGGAGGAGGGCGGCAGGGAGTTAATACCTCCTTTGTGCCACCGGGAGTCGGCGGAGGCCACGAGGGGGGAGAGAACCAGTGGCAGCCCGAGGAGCGCGGCATGCTGCCAGGTGAGGAAATGCAGGGGGAGGAATCCATGCCTTTGACGCCCCCCCCTGCCTTTGACGCCCCCCCTGCCTTTGACGCCCCCCCCTACCTTTGACGCCCCCCCCTACCTTTTACGCCCCCCACCCTGCCTCCGGGCAACGCCGGGTATACACACACACACACACACACACACACACACACCTCCCTCACCGGCGCTGACTCACCTCCCCTCCCCGGTGCTCCCCTCCCCGGTGCTCCACTCACATCACCTCCCCGGCGTTCCACTCACCTCCCTCCCCGGCGCTGACACACACACACCGACTGACACACACACACCGACTGACACACACACCGACTGACACACACACACACATTGACTGCCGCACGCACGCACACACTGACTGACGCGCACACAAACACTGACTGCCGCACACACACACGCACACACTGACTGTGTGTGCGTCAGTCAGTGTGTGTTTTTCTTTCTGCGTCAGACTCACTGACGCGCGCGCACACACACTGCATGAAGCTGTAAAGGAGGGAGGGGGGGGACTGCATTGATGTGAATGGGGGACAAACAGAGAGAAGGGAGAGGAGAGAGAGGGGAGCGGGAACATTACATCCCGGGCAACGCCGGGTCTCTCAGCTAATTATATATATATATATATATATATATACATATATACATACACACCAATTCTTTAGTCTGGATTTTTTTAATTTCTTTTTTTACTCCTAGTTAAATTTTTAATGTCCTGATCATCCTTTGGTTGCTACAGCAACGCTTTAGAAAATCACATCCACTTCCTCATTTGAAACAGGCACTGACACACCTTTGTCAACAAAGTATCACAAACATATCTGTTGCGGTGTGCAAAACATTATTGCTCTGAAAGCTGTAACAGTAATGTGTTGCACTTGGTAATATAATGTTACAGATCAGCTGCAGCAGGTCACAGACGGCTGCACAAAGTTTGAAGGCGGCCATTTCATTAAGGAACACAATCAGGATTTTTACAGATTTATAAGAGGTGCACCAATCGATTGGCAGCTCAGGTAAGAATGTGGAATTATACATTGTCACATGCTTTACATGAAAACGAGAGGGGGAGGGGAGAGGTTTAGTATTGCTGCTTTAATAAGCCAACAAAAAAAAGTTAAATATAAATAGCCAAAAAAAACTATTTACTAGGTTATAGTTTAAGTTCCTGCCTTGGACTTTGTTTTCTTCAAGTGACATGAGTAATTGTGAAGTGCACACACAAAAGTATTGCATAAATACCTAAACTGTTGTGCATTTAAACAAGGCATACCTGTTATCTCATATGTTGCGTTTAGTTTCTTCTTACAGATATATGGTAAAGACGTTTCACAGTGAGAACTCCGCCACTGGCCAGTGTCAACAGACAATATTCCACAACTGGTCCCATCTAGAACTGAAAAGCCAGCTATATCTAGAAAAGTTAAAAAAAATAAATAAAAAAAATGTAAGTGGCGACTACTGGACTAGCACATACACCCACCATATTAGGCCCACGTTGTATTTTCAATAAATGTTCACAGGGAAAAAAAAATATATAAAACGTTATGACTGGAACTACATAACTACATTCCAGGCACTGCAGGAGCTTGGTTACCAGTTACCAGGTTCAGAAAACCACACAACATGGGAATTTGATTATTATAGATAATGTGCCTACAGACAGATAAACATGTCTGTTGTGCGATAGGATTCTGCAACAACAAGAGACAATAGTGGCCTGTCCAGAGAAAAACACTGAAAAAAAGATACAAACCAACGCTTGTTCCACTTACTTGTGAGCAAAGCAGAACCTTCTATTCTAAGCCAGGGGGACGCAAACTTTTTACCCTGCGCCCCCCTCCCGGTCACCTTACCCCCGCACTCCCCCACCCCGGCGGTGACGTCACATGAATGACGCCGCGTTGCCACGGCGACGCGTGTGGAGCCAAGGTAAGTTAAGGTTTACAGAGGCCCTGCAGCTCCCCCGGCACTTAATTTAAGTGCCTTCGGGAAGCGCGCGGGGCCTCTGTAAACCGCGCCCCCCCCCGCAGGCAGTCTCATGCCCTCCCTGGTTGTTGCACCCCCCAGTTTGCACACCGCTGTTCTAAGCCATACTTTATACCTTGATGCCAGTTGATAAAACTCAGCGGTGTATTGTCAGACCATTGCCAGCCACTAGAAATATCCAATCTATTCAGTCCGATCCACACAGTATCAGGAAGATCCTTATTTCCTACAAAATAAAATGAAACAAAATGCTATAACAATTTTTAAAAAAAAAACTATTAATGTCTAGTAAAATAGCAGCACATAGCATGGTTTCTTAGAACTCATTCAAATCATAGGTAAGTGTATCCTTCCTTACTCTGCTCGAAACGAGGTCACATCAGATTAGTTATGTGCAATGGCAGTGCTCGGTATCCCAGGCCTTTACAGGGTGTTGGATAGGTGCAGGCTGGGCGTGAATCAAAGGATAGGAGAAATATGGGCTCCAGGATCTTTTATAAAATAAGGTGCTTCATTGACAGCCATCTAAAACACTCCACAGGTATCGACACATGTACACGGCAAACAATAATACTCTGGACTTCATCACCTTCTAGGTCCCACTCACGGGAGGTGCATGATTTAAGTACAGATTGCATCCTAACCTCCCTGCAAGCTGTCAATGAGAACCTACTAGACGGGCAGGTTAAAGATGAGAACAGACTGCAGTATTGGCAACCCTAGGACAGTGGCCGTCAGGCTGCAGTAGGGGCAATCCTATGAGACCAGACAATGGGCATCTCTTTCCCACAAACTTATGTTCCTTTAATAGTTGCTATCTTAGAAGGGGCACGTTACCAACTGGAAAACAATAAAAGGATGACATGACACACAATATACATTACAAAACATACAAAATAGTTACAGGACTCACAGTGAGGATCCCAGTAGAAACCTGATTCTAGAACATACGGTGTGGCTCTATATACCCTTACATTGACATCACATTATGGGTAGGGGAGTAACTTGAGTGATTCAACATATGAGGATAATGGGTGCTCCAACACTCCTGGAATGTTATCTTCTATCCGTAAATTATTAATGCAGATATGGCTCCATCCCCTCCACCCAGGGCACAACCCCCTGGGGCGGGGGGGGGGGGGGGAAGTGGGGGGTTACAGCTGGGCTGTGCCCTGGGTGCAGGGGTTTTTGGTTAGAAAGGAGGGGATTGGGACTCCCCTGTGGATGCCCACTGGTGAGGCTGGGGGCAGTCCCGCTCTGAACTCAGCTGGCAGTATCTCTGGACAATTGGGAGGTTGAGAAAAGGAGAGTCCTCCTGTTGGGGAGGTACATACTCCTAAAGCAGAGCATTGTTCTCTACCCGGTAGCCAGGCGTCTACCCCTGCGAGAGGTAATTGGGAGCCGAGGCCTAGGCCCCTTACTAAAAGTACAGATCTTGCAAGTAAGCTTTTCACTTGTCCGAAAATATTCATAGTAGTGACACCCTACCCATGAAGACCAATGGCACATCCAACAGGTATCTTTCAAAAACATTGGAAGGATATACAACAGATTACAATCCA
The DNA here is from genome assembly GCF_040206685.1 of Ascaphus truei. Classification (NCBI taxonomy): domain Eukaryota; kingdom Metazoa; phylum Chordata; class Amphibia; order Anura; family Ascaphidae; genus Ascaphus; species Ascaphus truei. Next base: position 84,166,920 of record NC_134489.1, on the reverse strand, counting down.
GTGAAAATATTGGTCCAGGCAGAAATCAAGTCAAGAAGGAACCTTGTGAAATATATGCCTTCCTCTGGATTAAATCTAAATTGTGTATTTCATAAAGTTTAGAATCTTACACAAAGACAACTTTGTCTTTTTTCCAACTAATATGCTATTAAAATAAAAGCAATATTTTTTTTATACATATACGGTAGAAAAAACTTTTGCTTAAAAAAAAAAAAAGTGTGTAGCCCAAACCTATTAATAAAGAATCTGGAACTTACCAATGATGTATTGCAACTCTGCAGTGCTGGATATGCTCAATAAATCTGATCCTTGGTTTTGACAAGAGATATACGCCTCCTTCCATGCAAGACTAGATTGTATGTTAAACTGGTAGCAACTCTGAAGTACTGAATTCTGCTCCCAGGTGTGATCACAGCCATTTACTGAAGAATAAACAAGGCAATTTAATGCAAAGAGATTTATTTTAAAGCTGTAATACACAAAAACAGTTCCGGATTTGTACAAAAGAACGTCAATTTAAAAAAAAAAAACAAAAAAAGTGTAACATTTCGCCAGTGGCAATTATTATGTAAACTCAATACCTGTGCATGAATAAAGATTTAACCCTAAACCTTGTGTCTGTGAAATTGTTTTATGGCAAAATTAAACTCATCAGAACCAATTTCTTCCTAACTGTTCTTGTTGTACTCAATTATAATGTTGGATGAACCAAATGCAGCTGAATCTCTGCTTTGAGCATGGTTGGTTTTAGTTCAGCAATAAAACATTTATTTTTGTATTACAATTTGTCTGACATTTTGGATAGCGTGAAAACCAACAAACAAAGCATGTGGAAGAAGCAAGCCAGAAGTATAAAAACGTATAAGATTCTGAACCATGTCAAATAATTGCAGTGTGTCTAGCAATTCTTGATTACTACATACATGAGAGCATTAGACATTGCTAGTTGGCTGCAAAATACGCGTCTCGCAGCCATAATCCCCAGTGAGATTAATGTATCCTGATTTGGAGTTTCTTAAAATTGGCCTAACCGTGCCATTCTCGTTTCTGGGAAACCAAGATGTTCCAGAACTACCGAGATAAAGAGAGCACTTTAGACAAGAAAATTGCTATACCGACATGTCAGGGACTAAAATTAAGATTTCTGCTTTGGAGGTACAGTAGATCTAAATTACATCTTGTAGGCAATTAAAATGTTTGCTTGAGAGATTCCCATATTTGTTTCCCTCGTGTGAATATCTTGAAGATCCTCATTTAAAATTCACTTAGCCTGTGAAAGACTTGCCTGGTTTTAAGCAACTTCCCCATTTTCCATCCAAATTATAATTGAATGTTGTAGCACACCATTCACCAGTCTCGTTTAAACCACGGATACAGTCATGATACAAATTCTCCTTATAGCGAAAGGGAAATTCACAAGGTTTTCCATGGGAGTTTCCACCTCTGGTATATATAACTGGAAAAAAAGAAATGCTTATTTTAAAATCAAATGAGGCAAAATAATCAGAAGTCCTTCAGTTCTTCTGCCCAGTACCCCAATACAACAAATCATTAAACATAATACAAAAACAAGTTCATTCAAATGTTTAATTCATAGCAGCATATACGCTCTGATGAAAGCAAAACCAAATTGTGAAAGTTACTTAACACCTGATAAATATTAAAATATTGAAACTGTTCTAGTGTTTTTCAATCGCACTTTATTTTTGCGCCGATATATGAGGTTATGTGGAACAAAATGGTTACACTGTCACATCAACCAACAAGATAAAGTCTATATAGTAACTACTGCATATAACGTCACTTATTACCACAAGTCTATTGCATTGTTCTATGGCCTCGTTCAGGGTGCTGGCTTCGGAGGGAGGGCGTGCTGCAGTTGGACACAAAGTATTCAAATTGAATACTGGTTGTCAGGGTAGCAGCTGCCCTGTCTCCGAAGCCAGGAGTTGAAGCTGGCTACAGTTTCAAGAAACGAAAAAATTGTTTTTTGAAGCTGCAGCAGCGTCACTGGGACCTCGGCAGCCAATGAAATCATTCTTGAGAATGATTTCATGACTGCAGCTTGGATCCCTAAGCTGCCGTGTGTAGCCCCGCCCCCTCCTCAACTCCTGAAACAGTCTGCTGGGGATGAACACACATCGCCCAGCAAACTGCCGCCCTCCCCCCTCCAACTCCTGTCTCTGGCACCCTGAACGAGGCCTATGTAACACCATCTTTGAACTACAGTTATGTGCATTTTATTCGTTTGTTTAATTTGATTAGATGTGACCGCTGTTAGGGTTGTTTTTCCTTTTTAATCTTCGTTTCTGTATGTGATAGATATATATATATCTATATCTATCAAAAAATAAATAGATGATACCGTTCTGTGGCTAACGAAATGCTTTTATTTGTGCGAGCTTTCGAGATACACTGATCTCTTCTTCCGGCGATGTTACAATGAATGAAGCAAGCAAAGGGTATACTTAAAAACAGTGTCTCTTGGAATGTTATCTGTGCTGTCCTTCCCCCGGTGTGGATGAGATTTATGGCTAGAGGTGTTAAATGGTTCCTGAAAGTAAGTGATGTAAGAGTGTGTGTGTGTGTGTGTGTGTGTGTATCTGTGTGAATATAAATGAATGGAGAGCCCACAGTGTATACAGTGCTTTACAAAAGGGGTGTGGAGTGGGAGTTAATATAAATGGTGTGGGTAGGTGTGGAAATGTGAGAGATAGTATCCACACACACTTTTAGTTATGCTACTATGTGGTCCCTATTGGTGTATAGGGATGGAAAAACAAGGAGTATTGGTATGTGTAAGAGACAGCTGTGTGTGCATACATATAGCACAGTATGTACAGACATGGTCTTTAGCGCTCATGGGAAGAGAGTTCACTTGTGTCAGTAATGACTCATAAAATTTCTATTCATGCGACGGTTGCATGAATACAAATTTATGCAACTGTTCGGGACACTTAACGGTGGCCTAAACAGAGATCGAAATTTTATGAGTCATTACTGACACAAGTGAACTCTCTTCCCATGAGCGCTAAAGACCATGTCTGTACATACTGTGCTATATGTATGCACACACAGCTGTCTCTTACACATACCAATACTCTTTGTTTTTCCATCCCTATACACCAATAGGGGCCACATAGTAGCATAACTAAAAGTGTGTGTGTGGATACTATCTCTCACATTTCCACACCATTTCTATTAACTCCCACTCCACACACCCCTTTTGTAAAGCACTGTATACACTGTGGGCTCTCCATTCATTTATATTCACACAGATACACACACTCTTACATCACTTACTTTCAGGAACCATTTAACACCTCCAGCCATAAATCTCATCCACACCGGGGGAAGGACAAGCACAGATAACATTTCAAGAGACACTGTTTTTAAGTATACCCTTTGCTTGCTTCATTCATTGTAACATCGCCGGAAGAAGAGATCAGTGTATCTCGAAAACTCGCACAAATAAAAGCATTTCGTTAGCCAGAGAACGGTATCATCTATTTATTTTTTGATTATTGAAGCTCGGCTAACACGGTACTGATACCTCTACATGAAATATATATATTACATATACATAGTAATAAACAAAATATGTTTTGACAAATCATTGCGTGGTGTAAAGCGAAAAGGCGAGAAAATATGTAAGAAGGCAGTTCTCACAGATCTGACAACTAGTCTAAAGACTTGGGAGTCAAAATATTGTATGGCTTTCCATGTAAAGCTGAACCCCATTATAATGCAGTGCTTGGGGTCTACATAATGAGACTGCGTTACAACCGGGATCGCGCGCGGGGGGGGGGGGGGGGGGGGGGGGGGAGAATGGCTGCGATCAGGGGTTCCGCATCCGCCGGAGGGGAGAGTTGGGATAACTCTCCCAGCTGTCCCTGAACCGGGCGTCGCAGCGGCACCCCCATGCAGGACTTTACCTGGCATCTGTAGCAGCAGCTGTCAGCACTCTCGTCCGCCTGCTTCAGCTTCCGGCTGACAGATCAGCGCAAGAGCTGTCCCTTAAAGAGTGAGTGTGTCTGTGTGTGTGTGTGTGTGTGTGTGTGTGTGTGTGCGCGCATGTGCACCAACACGCCCTGCGTGTAAGTAAAAAAAAAATTTGCTTTGGTAGACAGTCATTTTTGGGGCTACACTACAAAGTAAATCAAGTGGCTCCTGGTGGATTTGTTCCTTGAATGACCTCGAATTGCTTGCTTGAATATTGACATCTAGAGCAGCAGTTGGGAGGAGGGAGCTAGGTGTGGGGCCGGGTTTTAAAACGTCTGTGCAGACTGATGTTGACCTGCTTTATTCCGTTGCCGCTTTGGTGACGGAGGTTTCAAGCTTCCCTTTGCCTTGCAAGTTGCTGGCAGCGAGAGCCATGACAAACTCCAGATACGCGGTGATCTGTGCCTCATCTGTGGATGGCTCTGTGCCTATCTAAGCAACCCCTAAACTGTTAGTCACGCGAGTCTGACTTCTAGGAAGGCAGTCATTTTTTTTCGCAGCAATAATCTCAGAAAAGGAAGTACCCAGCTGCAAAATTGACACAAAAAAATAAAATAAAAATGATTGCGATGTAATGTATTTTAATCTAGTCCTGTTTTTTGTACCCCAGTTTTGCAGCCAAAATACTTTTATCAAATATCCCTCCTAGACTTTGATGGCATGGGTTTCACTGTATATTTCTTGAATCATTTTTCTACAAACACCAAAAACCTCATGCATCGGTGTTCTTGAAAGCCAATTGGGAATTGGTGACGCTTTCCCATTAATTAACCTTTGCGCAAACCTTTCTTTTAGTTAATAAAAGGATTTTTTTTTTTTGTGTGTGTACGATAAACGGGATTGTGTGAATCATGTTAAACCCTGTGTATTGCTGCTTATAGAAGTGCCTGAGGCCCTTAATCATTATTCTATTATATTGAAAGGGTGGGAAGCCGAACATCCCTCCCGGCAACTCCTGGAAGTTTACACCCCCCAAAAAATGCTTTTAAAAAAACAGGAGCCACTCTCAGACTGCGTTATAAGCGGATCAGCGTTGTAGTGGATTGCGCAATAATGGGGTTGAGCTGTATATGATGTAAACATGTGCCTTCTTAACATGCTGTTTTGTTTCATTGTATACTGTATGTCAATCTACAATAAAAGATAGCTTACATTAAGAACAAAAAAAACACAACTGTGCATTTATCGGTTACCTACCAAAGCACGACGTTTTGTAACTTTTGTAAATCAACCATGAAGTCACGGAAAATGCACTACAGAAGCGAGTCTACAATGGGACAATTTCCAGGTTACAGTTCCTTTTTAAAAAGCATTTGACTTGTGCTAGGCCACAAGAGCCATGTACAAGAAAACAAAAGTTGACATAGGAAACTCCGGTAGACTGGCTATTTAGAAGCAGAAAAACCATCAATGTTGATATTTGGCATATTGTATGCAATAAAATGTTATCCTTATTTATATTTGGATATAATCAAAACAGGCTATTAGCACACCAAAAATGAGATATATCCACACAAAATAAAGTTCCTATTAAGAATATTTATTTCTTATATAGCACTGAGAATATGCAGCTCCTGACTTGCACACGGTCCTAAGGTAAACCAACTCTGAGATTCATACGAAGTTCACCCATTACAAAGGCAGTGTTCTTACCTGTAAGGAATTAGAGTGATCTGCTAAATTCATATTACTTTAAACATTCGGTTTACATTTAGAACCAAAAGGCAAATTATTAAAAAAAACAACGATTAGTAGCAAACTTGCTTTTATGATTTTGTGTAAACTCCAAGCAATCTGGAAGCCAACTGGCATATCCCAGGCACAACCATCAGCTACAATATGGGCACCAAATGGTTATGCATCGGAATATTGAGGAATGTTGTTTTTAAGGGAAACATTTGGTTTTCCTGTATTATGTTTTAAAATAATGCAGTTCTAAGAAGATGTTAAGAATTGAAGGGAAATACTTTTCTGTTTCCTTATGACACATACTGCTCCATCTCATGAGGCATTCCAACTTTTCCCTTAAAGCAGCAATACAGGTTTCACTTGTTTTATTATTACAGGATGAAGCATGGGGTCTCCGGAGTTGAACGGTGTGCATGTTAGCTCTGGGGACCCCCTGCCTCCAGAGATCCTTACCTCTGTAGTGTTGCCGGTATCTCTGCAGAAATTGTGTGTGCCTAACATAATGGTGGATTTAAATGTCCCGCGGGCCAATAGGAAGCAGTGACATCATCCGCTGAGGCTTACTATTGGTCTGCGCGATCGGGACATTTAAACTCCACAAAGATAAGCATCTCTAGAAGCAGGGTGTTCCTGGAGCTAAAAATAGCAGTTCAGTTTCGGAGATCCCCCGCTGCAATCCTGGAATAAAAAATTGAACTTAAAAAAAAAAAATTATATGAAACCTGTATTACCATTTTAAGGGGACAATTTAATGATGATGTTATGGATCAGTGTAGACAAACATCTTAAATACATTATAGCTAAAACAAAAAAGGAATGAACTAATAAAAAGGAGTGACCTGCAGATTACAAATTGGGTATCAACAGTTTAATGCAGCAATATTTTAATTGAGTCAGTAACACACCCGGATATGTCAAACCCCATTTTATTAAAAGGATAGAGAAATATATATATAATGTATTTGCAAATAGAGAAAAGTAATCACCCACCCCCAAAAAAAGATAGTGCTTACTGTAACTATGTAAAAAATACAGTAAGGGCGTTGTATGTATTATAAAAAGAAATAAACACAGCTAGGTGTGTCACCATTTAAGAATCATTGCTATAAATCAATTATATAACCGACTGATCCACCCCCCGAGTACATGGTTAAATTATAATCCCTACTTTCTGACTTGTCTAAATAAAGCTAAAAAAAGTGAAGAGAGCAACAAGAATTTTCCCATTTCTAATCTCAGTATGAAAGTGAAACATACCCTCGTACGGCAATTCACATATGTTCCCAGTAGAGCTGCCCCATCTCCATGTGTCTTTTGATGAGAAGCTTGCGGTCACAGATCCATTCTTTTCGGTCAGTTTATACGTGGATGCACCATACAAGGACCCACCATTACATTGCCACCACAACATAAGCGTGGAGTCGCATGGGGACATTTTCAAAGGGTCTTGAGGTTTGGTGACATCAAGTCCCAGGCACTGTTGGGACCCCAAATTGAAGAGACGGTGGTTTGAGACCCACTTCCACAAGGAGTTATTCATCTGCACACAGTCGGCTAATGCAATCCCAGCATTGTCTGTTCCAAGGCATTTGCTGGTTTGTTCATGGCGTATGGTAAACACATGGGCTAGATATGACAGAAAGAAAAAAAAAGTACATTCATTTGCAAAGACCCTTGACTGGTATTGTGCAACCTCCCACCCAGTCACCTCAGTTACGAACCTTAGGCCTCGTTCAGGGTGCCAGAGGCAGGCGTTGGAGGGAGGGCGGCAGTCTGCTGGGCGATGTGTGTTCATCCTCCCCAGCAGACTTTTTCAGGAGTTGAGGAGGCGGCGGGGCTACAGACGGCAGGTTAGGGATCCAAGTTGCAGTCATGAAATCATTCTCATGAATGATTTCATTGGCTGCCTAGGTCCCAGTGACGCTGCTGCAGCTTCAAAAAACAAATTTATTGTTTATTGAAACTGTAGCCAGCGTCAACTCCGTACTTCGGAGACAATGCAGCTGCTACCCTGACAACCAGTATTCAATTTGAACACTTTGTGTCCCACGGCAGCACTCCCTCCCTCCGAAGCCTGCACCCTGAACGAGGCCTTAGAAACACTTGTAGCAACACTTCTATAAGTAGAGAATTGGTAACTACATAGAGGTGTATAAATACATCTGGGGAAAAAAATGCTAGAACAAAAGCTCAAACTGAGACCCAAGGGTGTCAGGATCGGGGAAAGCACGTCTGCAGCTAAATAGTTGTAGATGCATTGTATAACTACATGGCAAAGAAACACTAAAGGAAGTCAGAAGCACTTGGAGCAAGCATGATATTAAGAAATAAGTGATGAAAGTAGAAGATAGAATTCACAGGTGAGAATCTGCACATATTTACATGGGAAACTTGAGCGCTCAGTAATATAAGGAGTATACTATGTGGTGTCAATGTTTGGTTTTATGCAAACGTAGGTGTAGGCCAATGGCTTTATGAAGCTAAACAGTTAATCAAAATATGAACAGCGAATATGTAATGCTTGGTGGTTACACTTGTTATTCTTTCCCAGGCAGCAGTGACAAAATGTTCCATAACTGTCTTTGGCTAACTTCCCATGACCTGGGCAAAACCAACCAATAAAGCACACCCATATATTACATTCTACACAACTGTCCTGGCATTAGTCTAGTGCAAAGACGAAGGGTGCCACACTCACGTACTTGGTGCAAACTAAAGTTTATTCAAAGATACTGACATTAGTATACACCGTAATGTATTGACACACACGCACACACACACACACACACACACACACACACACACACACACACACACACACCTTAAGTAGATCAGATTTCCTCTAGTTTGATCAGTTAATAGTTGGCAAAAAGTTTATATTGGGGAGTAAATTCTAATCCAAAATTGTTGCCCAATTTAAAACTACTTTACTGGCACCAAAACAGGGGGCAATTATGAAATGACATGTATTTCAATCAATCTTGTGCTTCAGGGGTTAATGTAGCAACAGTTTGATTTTAAAAATATTATAGATTGGGTTTATGACAGGTCAAGACTTTTCCTGGGACTATGCAGACCTACAAAGAGGACATATTTGGGGCAACAACATGCAAATAAAAAAAGGGGGAAAGGTACTGAGGGAACACTGGGACATAAGAGCAATGAGGGGGAAGGGGAGGAGCCATGAGGGGGAAGGGGAGGAGCCATGAGGGGGAAGGGGAGGAGCCATGAGGGGGAAGGGGAGGAGCCATGAGGGGGAAGGGGAGGAGCCATGAGGGGGAGGAGCCATGAGGGGGAAGGGGAGGAGCCATGAGGGGGAAGGGGAGGAGCCATGAGGGGGAAGGGGAGGAGCCATGAGGGGAAGGGGAGCTATGAGGGAAGTGGAATAAATGCAAGATATAGGGATAGGTAAAAATCAGTAACTTTACCAGGATAGGAGAGATGACTGCTCAAGATGGCTGCTGGTACTAAAAGACAGAATGCTGGTCTGGGCTGATGGGAAATTTACTGGGACAATACCCCCTGGCAAGTGGAGGGGGAGGAGTCCAGCAGGGGGTTTGCCAAGGCAACTGGCTGAAGCCAAGAAACCCACAAGGGGTCGCAACATTGTTGCAACTGCTAGGCTGAGGAGTGCTGTCAGCCTGAAGACAGAAAAAACACAATCCTGTTCCAGGACAATAAGCTATATAAATATATTTAAATGGTCAGTCCAACCTAGTGGATAAAAAACATTTATCATTCGAATTAGCTTAACATACAACGGTAGTTGGTTCTTTTTCATGCTACATAGAACAGCCCATTTAAAAGCTGTACAAGACAGCTGCTCAGAAGATAAAACCCAAACTTGATATGACACCATAATAAAGATTACTAGATACCAAGCACATTGTGGCCTGCCACACCTATCTTTTCTATGGGGTCAGAGTCCTCAATTTAGGTTTCCAGAATATGACTAACGCAGCTGCATATGCTCCAATTCCTCCCCTCGCCCCCCCCCCCCCCCTGCTTTAGCTGGCAGATTCCCCAAAACTTAGCAAAAAATTATCTCCCATAAAAGATTTTATATCTTGGGCTGTATGACATACAACCTTTGTCCTCCCTCAGATCTAAACCTATAAATGGATCCCGAATCTACACTGCTTAACCATTTATTCTTCATCAGTTATACATGTACACTTCATCTATTCGTTTACAAAAGTCCAATCACCCCTAAAGTAACATATTTACCAAGAAGCAGAGCATATTACTTTGGGGCACCTAAAAACCCCCACATATAATCGAAAACAACGAATATCCAAATAATTAGAAGGAAATCCGTCTTCCATCTGCATCAACAATCAGATAAATCCATATTAAAGTACAAAGGGAAAAAAAAGTGAAAGAATGTGTGCACCAGTTCTCAAAAAGTAGATTATTCATTCCGAAGTAAAAACTGTAGCAGCATAAAAAATATAAATACACAGACAAATACACAGCAGCCTCCATGTGCTATGGAAAAAAGCCAAAACCATTCCAGATACAGTATACCAGGAGTGGCCAACTCCAGTCCTCAAGCGATACCAAAAGTCAGGTTTTCAGGATATCTCAGCTTCAGCACAGGTGGCTCAATCAGACTGAGTCTCTGATTGCGACACCTTTACTGAAGCAGGGATATCCTGAAAACCTGACCTGTTGGTGGCCCTTGAGGACTGGAGTTGGCCACGCCTGCTTTACACCTTGGAGATAAGACCAGGGATCAGGTAGAAGCAGACGATCATTTCACATTCTAACTAAAGCTTTGTCTGGGCAGGAAGAGCTCTTTATTTACTTTGTAAAAACTATTTTAAAAAAATTATAAATTTTTCGGCGTCCTCTGTCTGATCTTATGTGGTATTTGCGCTCACAATTATATTGCAAACAAAAAAAATGTAATATCTGACAAAAGACCTGTAGATTCTGCGCGCCAAATACATTGGTGCTTTACAAATAGTAATAATAATAATAATAATAATAATAATAATAATCTCATAACAATTACAGATTCTAAAAACCTCCTATATGCATCACCCATCACCCACTTCCATTTAACCTACTAAATGTCACTTTCACTCTGGTCGTAAAAGAGACTGCACCTACAGTATCAACAAACAATCTTATCACTTCCCCTCCCACAAGACTGCTCTAGTGCTGCACCCTCTCTGACATTCCCTAACACGCACCCTCAGACTCTTCCCAAGCTTTCCGACATTTAAAAACTCCCTGAAAACACGCCCATTTGGACTGGATCACCACACCCATATGACCGCTGGCGTTTAGCCGCAAGTGACCTCTCGCCACCAAGACACTCAGTAAGTCCAACCTTAGCTTTACCCTAAACCCCCCCCCCCAATACCAAACGCTATTCCCTACCCTAAAAACTTTAACCCCTTATCCTGAAACAATTTACCCAAACCGCTAAAACCCCTAATGTTAACCCCCAACCCCAAAACTAACCCCCAACCCCAAAACTAACCCAGTACCCCAAAACTAACCCAGTACCCCAAAACTAACCCCCTACCCCAAAACTAACCCCCTACCCCATAACTAACCCCCTACCCCATAACTAACCCCCTACCCCATAACTAACCCCCTACCCCATAACTAACCCCCTACCCCATAACTAACCCCCTACCCCATAACTAACCCCCTACCCCAAAACTAACCCCCTACCCCAAAACTAACCCCCTACCCCAAAACTAACCCCCTACCCCAAAACTAACCCCCTACCCCAAAACTAACCCCCTACCCCAAAACTAACCCCCTACCCCAAAACTAACCCCCTACCCCAAAACTAACCCCCTACCCCAAAACTAACCCCCTACCCCAAAACTAACCCCCTACCCCAAAACTAACCCCCTACCCCAAAACTAACCCCCTACCCTAACTTAGGGTCTCATAGAAGCGGCCAGTGGCGGACAATTCAGCAGTGGAACGGCTGCGGCAGAGGGTTCCCCCGCGGCTAAACACTGCCGCGGCCAAAGGTCGCATCCCACTTCCCAACCTTGTTGTGATCAGCTGTGCGTTTGGACCAAACTCCACTCTGATGTATACGCCGTCCCACAATGAGCAGACAATTTACCTTTTGTGTCAATAATGTCCCTCATTCCCTCTAGAGTGTGAGCTCTCAGGTTCAGGGCCCGCATTACCTTCTGTACCCGTTTGTGCAGGTTTGTCCTTATTTGGTATGTAACGCGGTTTATGTAATTTACACCTCTGCATAATATGCCGGCACTTAAACGAGAATTCATTAACCAGTCATGGGTCCATATGAAAAGACCACCACCCTGGAGACATTTTAAATGTGACCCACAGAAAAAGTATAATTGTATTGGTCATGTGCACGGCCCCCACTTCTATTTCTACTTACAACCCAGTTACTATTTTATTACCTAACGTGTATTTGACCGGATTTAACTTTAATAGGAAGGGGAAATATGCTAAGGTTACTATTAGGACAGGGATTCTATCCTAATAATGAAGTCCCAGTCACACATTGTAAACACACAAGTTCACAGGGACCAAGCTGAAGCTATAGTAGTGTCAGGACTGAAAGTGTTAACCCCACTGAGAGCCAAGAGAAAGATCTGCCCCATAAAGGGACAGTGCGATCAGCAAACATCACTGAAAGCATGTATCATTAATTATAGGCTGCGACCCCGCTAGCACTGACCGCGCTCATGCTTGAAAGCGGTGACATCACCAGCTCTCCAAGCATAAGCGCCGGGTGTCCTGGCTATTTTGCAAGCGCGCGCGGGGGGGCCATTGGAGGCTTCTTGAGCACACAAACTCACTTTTTTTTGTCTCCCCAAGTGCCAAGCTTGGGAGAGCGTGCATGCCCATGCACAGAACAATTTAAATTGCCGAAACTAAACTCGGCAAGCGCCGCTCGCTCAGCGCTAGCGTGGCCGCAACCTAAAGCAGAAAACCAAGTATGCAGCACGTAACATTACAATAGATGGTAAATAGTTACAATGGGACCAAGTGCAACTGCTAAATTACAACATTAGGCTAAACGACCATGACCCATCATTGCTGGGATTTCTTGTGAGAACTGTCCTGACACTTTTATAACCCAGACCCTACATATTAATATAAAACAATCAGCCTGTATGCATTTACACTGCTCTGTTCTAGAGTTCCCTGCAAGAGGAAGTAATCAAACAAATAAATACAAAATCTTCAACAGTTTCGCACATCTTGCTAAAGAAAGTGAAAGCAAAATACAGGGACCTGTTAATCCCACCAAAGCCTCAGATACCAGCCATGTAAGCACCGCCAGCAGTCACGGAGTTAAAAGGGGGGGGGGGGAGAGAGAATTAGGGGGGTACAGCTGCCTCTTCGCCATATAAACACTTCTACAGCAGATTGAATATAGGACCGAAACATTATTAGTATTAGCAACACCCCCACCCCACCCCTTTTTGCTGCTCTCATGCTCAGGAACAGCAGTACCCACAACATATGGGCTCCCAGGACTCGTGCTGCCGAGAAGGAAATAGCACAGAGAGTTGCTGGATTACCTGTGGATTCAGGGGACGCTTTGCCTTCAGATGTTGCCCAGACTGTTAGCAGCAACAGCTTCAGGAACCCACCGCCCCCCATAACCCCACCAGCAACTCTGACACCGAGACTCCGCATACCCCCTTCCCAGCACCTGGGAGATAGACTCCAGCCTCAGCCCCACCCCCTTCCAAACTATCTCGTCTTATTGGCAGAGGTCCCAGGCAATAGGAATTTTGGATTGGTTTAATAAAAGTTTGGTCATCTGTTGCCAGGAAGATGTTTGGCTTAACTTTGGCTGTGGTCTTCTCTAACTCTATAGCCAGTGAAACTCTTTAAGGAGGCAGTACAAGCAGTTAAAAAAAAAACATTTTACAAATCTTTTTTTTTTTTTTTTTTAATATGAGCAGCATTTGATTACCTTTATTGAAAACTGATTACCTAAGCTGCCGATCGATTGGTTCTCCCATGATCGATTAGCTAAATCCTGCAACCCAGGGTTCACTAAATGGCTGCCTTTCAGTTTCAAATCAATCTTTTAGTCAGTGTAACGTTAAACACACAAGAGTCAAGATAAATGCAACTTGGGATGCCCCAACTCTATGGGAACAAGAGCAACAAACAGGAATAGTGGTGGGTGCTGCAAGCAGAAAAAACCTAGTCAGGGTAACTGCATGTAGAACAGAAGGGAAGCTGAACCCACCAAAAGAAATGCAATAATTTATTAAAAAAAAGTTCATTTTATTGACTGATTACAGTCACAAACCATCCGACGTTTCGTCGGATGGTTTGTGACTGTAATCAGTCAATAAAATGAACTTTTTATAAATTATTGCATTTCTTTTGGTGGGTTCAGCTTCCCTTCTGTTCTATTGTCAGTGTAACGCAACAGCTGCAATGTATTCTTATATTATTAAGGTAACATTATCTATTGTTACAGTTTGCAGCTGAAACTGCTGGAAATATTGGCAACAAATGATCAGAAACAGAAAAGCGTTGAACGCCTTGTATTCTCTCGCTTGCTCTATTTTCTCACCTCCTATTCTCTCCTAGACCCTCTACTATCTGGCTTCCGCACTGCTCACTCCACAGAAACAGCCCTCACCAAAATAACTAATAACCTCTATGCTGCCAAAGATAAAGGTCATAACACTCTGCTCATATTACTCGATATCTCTGCAGCCTTTGCTACTGTGGGCCACCCTCTTCACCTTCACATTCTCGATACTCTGTAGCAAAGCTATATCCTGGATTTCCTCTTACCTTCCATTTCAGTGTCTCATTTGCTAACACCTCCTCCTCTATCGATCTCTCTGGGCGTACTCAAGGGGTCTGTCCTGGGACCTCTTTTCTCTTTACACACTCTCTCTAGGTGACCTTATCAAATCACTTGGGTTCAAATATCACCTCAATGCTGATTACACACAAATTTATTTTTCAACACATGACCTTATACTTGCTGTAGAAACCAAAGTCTCTGAATGTCTCTACGCTATATCATCCTGGATGGCCCTGCGCCGACTCAAACTAAACATCTCAAAAATGGTGCTCCTCATACTTCCTCCCAAGCATGGCCCTACTGCCCCCTTCTACCCCCTTCTACATTACTGTGCACTATCATACACCCAGTATCGCAAGCACGATGCCTCGGGGTCACATTTGACTCCTCCTTCACATTCAAAATTGAGCCAAAACAGTTTGTTTTCCTCTGCAATATTGCAAAGATACGCCCACTCCTCTGTTGCTATACTGCTAAAACTCTGACAAAAGCCCTCATTCTCTCCTGTCTCGACTATTGTAACCTTCTGCTGTCTGGCCTTCCTGCCTCTCACGTGTCTCCCCTACAATGTATCCTAAACACTGCTGCCTGAAACATGTTACTCTCTCCTAAATCTGTCTCAGCCTCTCCCCTGCTGAAGTCCCTCTCCTGGCTTCCTATCAAATCCTGTATCACACACTCAATTATCCTCCTCACTTTTAAGGCTTTACACGTTAAAAACTTGCTGTACATTTATAACATCGGTGCCACCTCCCACAAGTGGATGCTTGGAAGATCAAGTCTGGAGCACAGTTTCATGATCACATGGCAGTCGGTCAGCATAAACCACTTCGTTGCGTGACGTGAGCAGTGTGCTCTTGGCTAGAGATGGGCAAAAAAATGTTGCGAATTGAAATCCGCAGCGGATCGTCCGGTTCCTTCGGTCCGCGGATCAATGCAAAAAAAAGCCGATTCGCTTTTTGCTGATTTTTTATTATTATTACCAAATACACTCTGCGGATTCCGCAACCCGTGGACGGATTTGTAGATTCCAATCCACGGATTCAGCAATCTGTTGGCGGATCTGCAGGTTGTATCCAATGGCGGATTGAAACCGCCCAAATCCATTTGCGGATTTTACATCGCAAAACAGATTTTGGGGGGTAACATCCGCGAAAATCCGGGAAACGGATTTCAGCAGATTCACCCATCTCTACTCTTTGTCCCTATGATGACAGAGCTGTTAAATCAACTGAAATCTTCACAAAAAGCACTTAAAGCTTAGTATGTCCACCCTCATGCCATGCTGACCCCATAAATCTGGCTCCTGATCTTTTTTTCCTTTGTTCTCTTGTTTTTTCTGCACAACTCTTTACATTGGAACAAGCATGGACTAACTAACCCTGTGATGGTGATACAGGTCTCTCTTCAAATCTTACTTTTTATAGCAAAGTGTCTCAAAGGCCAGCAGATGAGAATAAATAAAAAAGAATGGATTCCACTGTTCAACTCGAGTTGGTTGACAAGTATGATATCTACATTTTTTTTGCTAGGTGAGAAACTAATCGGGGGATCACTCCCTTTTTGGAGACCCCTGAACACGACTGGTCTGTTTTCACCAGCTTGTTGTCTCATATTCTGGAGAACTCTCATTGGTTACCAAAGCATTTGTGATGCACTGTTGACAGCTAACAGTCATCTATTTCAGGGGAGCGTAAACTTTTTCTGCTGCGTCTCCCTGTCTTCCCTGCCCCAATGCTCGCGCCCCCCCCCTTTCTACCTTAGACTTGCGTCAAATGGCGCTGCGGGGTCATGTGACATCACGTAACCTGACCCGTGGCGTCATTTGACGTGTGTGATGTCACGTCATGTGACCCAGCGTCGTCATTTGACGCTGCGTTGCCATGGCGGCGCGTTAGAGTGCATTGCAGGGGCTTCACACGATCCCCCGGTATTTCATTTAAATGCCTTGGGGAAGAGTGCGGGGTCTCTGCAACCGCCCGCGACCCCCCTAGAAAAATCTGCCCCACCGGAGTCGTGCCTCCCAGTTTGCGCACCGCTGATCTATATTATATATAAATGTTGGTAGTCCTTGTGAATTCCTGTCCCCACTGGCCTCATTAGCAGTCACTGCTAAGGCTCTACCCCACCAGCTTCATTAGCTGTCACTGCTTTTGAACCTTATGTTTCCCTCTCCACTTAACCCCCTCCCCGTTCCAAGCTTTCTGCATCTTATTTCACAAGAAGTAGCATGACCCAACAGAAGAGGAAGTCACTACTCTCAGATTGATGCCGGGATTCATAAAGCTCCAATGCGGAGCATCACACGCCATCCCGTGTTAACTGCTATTAGAGGCTATAGGGTATTTCCACCAACTCACCATCACTTACGTAGGTCATAGGAATGTCACATGCCCATTCAGCACTGCCAAGCTCTTCACTTTATGGAAGAGAAATGTAATTTAAAAGATAGATGTTGCTACGATAGTAAAATGGGACTACCAACCGCAGTTAATTACCCAACACAGTGTCAAGCTCTATTAAATGGCAATGATGCCTAAGGAAATGAAAGCATAAAATCAACTAAGTGCCGCAGGCATAAAAAATGTAAGCCGCAGATGCTCTAAAATATAACATTGCAAGCAACATCAAATTAATCACAAGTGCATGGGCCTTTTCAACTAATTGAGACATTACAATGAATCTTGTTATATGTTGTAGAGTTATATTGTAGCAGAGGTAGAAAAATCAAGAGTAGGATTTTGGTTTATAACATACATGTTTATACCAATGATATATTTCTTTAGTTTTTTTTTTTTTAACGCGACTCATTTTTTTTCTGTAACTATATCATTTTATTCCTTAGTCCTTCACTGCCCAACAATTCAATTCAGCTTGTTGTGATGAACATTTAAACGGAAAACACATCAAAACATACATCTCATAGTGTGAAAAGACAAATATTCTCTTACTAGCTGAGAGACCCGGCGTTGCCCGGGATGTAATGTTCCCGTTCCTCTCTCTCCTCCCCCCTCTCTCTGTTTGTCCCCCATTCACATCAATCCAGTCCCCCCCCTCCCTCCCTCCTTTACAGCTTCATGTAGCGTGTGTGCGTCAGTCACTGTGTGTTTGCTCGCGCGTCAGTGAGTCTGAGGCAGAAACACAAACACACACAGACTGACTGACGCACACACAGTCAGTGTGTGCCTCAGTCAGTGTGTGCGTGCGTCAGTCAGGCTTTGTGTGCGCGTCAGTCAGTGTGTGCGTGCGTGCGGCAGTCAGTCAGTGTGTGCGCGCGGGGCGTCAAAGGCAGGGGGGGCGTCAAAGGCAGGGGGGGGCGTCAAAGGGAGGGGGGGGCGTCAAAGGGAGGGGGGGGGCGTCAAAGGGAGGGGGGGGCGTCAAAGGGAGGGGGGGGGCGTCAAAGGGAGGGGGGGGGGCGTCAAAGGGAGGGGGGGGCGTCAAAGGGAGGGGGGGGGCGTCAAAGGGAGGGGGGGGGGCGTCAAAGGGAGGGGGGGCGTCAAAGGGAGGGGGGGGGCGTCAAAGGGAGGGGGGGGGCGTCAAAGGGAGGGGGGGGGCGTCAAAGGGAGGGGCGGGGGCGTCAAAGGGAGGGGGGGGGCGTCAAAGGGAGGGGGGGGGGCGTCAAAGGGAGAGGGGGAGGGCGTCAAAGGGAGGGGGGGGGGCGTCAAAGGGAGGGGGGGGGGGCGCCTCAAAGGCATGGATTCCTCCCCCTGCATGAGGGGGGACGCAGTGGACAGGAGGGGGGACGCAGTGGACAGGAGGGGGGGGCAGTGGACAGGAGGGGGGGGCAGTGGACAGGAGGGGGGGGCAGTGGACAGGAGGGGGGGCAGTGGACAGGAGGGGGGGGCAGTGGACAGGAGGGGGGGGCAGTGGACAGAAGGGGGGGGCAGTGGACAGGAGGGGGGGGCAGTGGATAGGAGGGGGGGGCAGTGGACAGGAGGGGGGGGCAGTGGACAGGAGGGGGGGGCAGTGGACAGGAGGGGGGGGCAGTGGACAGTGACACACACACACACACACACACACACACACCTCAGTTGATGCGCCCTTTCTCAGTTCCGTTTGGCGCCGGAGGTGGGGAGCGACACCTACCTGTACTTCCGGGCGCCGCCACCGTCTGACTCGGCGCCGCGAGGGAGGAAGGGGAGCCGCCATCTTACGCGCCGCGTGGCAGCTGCGGGAAGCGAGGTGATTTGGAGCGGGGAGAGGTGATTTGGAGCGGGGAGAGGTGATTTGGAGCGGGGAGAGGTGATTTGGAGCGGTGAGGGGGGAGAGGTGATGCCGCTGGGGAGGGGGAAAGGTGATTTGGAGCGGGGAGGGGGAAGAGGTGATGCCGCTGGGGAGGGGGAAGAGGTGATGCCGCTGGGGAGGGGGAAGAGGTGATGCCGCTGGGGAGGGGGAAGAGGTGATTTGGAGCGGGGAGAGGTGATTTGGAGCGGGGAGAGGTGATTTGGAGCGGGGAGAGGTGATTTGGAGCGGGGAGAGAGGTGATGCCGCTGGGGAGGGGAGAGAGGTGATTTGGAGCGGGGAGAGAGGTGATTTGGAGCGGGGAGAGAGGTGATTTGGAGCGGGGAGAGAGGTGATTTGGAGCGGGGAGAGAGGTGTGTGTGTGTGTGTGTGTGTGTGTGTGTGTGTGTGTGTGTGTGTGTGTGTGTGTGTTTTATTTATTTTTTTGGACCTTTGGCCCGTCACTCCGCCTCAGGCCAATGAGAGGTGTGGGGGGCGGGCCAAGGGGGTGGTGTGAGTGTGTGAGGCCAATGAGAGGTGTGCGGGGGCGGGCGGGCCAAGGGACCAATGAGAGGGACACCGGACATCCAGACAGGCAGGCAAACATACAGTGCTTTCACTAATATAGTATAAGATATCCAACTTTAGTGATGTTTCTTTTTTTTTTTATAACTTGTCTTATATTAAGATTTTCAATTAATAAAATGGGGAGGGGGTACAAAAAAAAAGAGGGGAGAGTACAGAAAAAAAAGGGGGGGGTGAAGATCTTGTACAGAAATGTTCATACGAGTTTATATATACATACTCATATTCTTGTTTTGTTTACATTTTTAAACCAAGTACTACTCCTCAGGGAGCCCTCTCTCAATCCTTTACCCTCATTACTTTAGGCACATCTTCCGCCCTTCCACCCTTCCACTTTCGTCTCTCCATCATTCTACCCCGCTCAATTATCTTCTCCCATCTCATGGTTCCCAAGCCCTACGGAATTTGTTTGTTGTGTGATTTAGAACTGAAGTAAGGTTCTCCATAAACTGGACTTCATTTATTCTCCTAATTACTTCTCTTCCAGAGGGAGGGAGCGTTTCCTTCCACGCCGCTGACACAGCGCACCTAGCTGCCATTAGTATATGGGATTTTAACTTGCACGTGGGGCATCCACGTTCTCCATTCGTTTGGCTAAAATGATAATAATGGGATCTAATGAGATTGTAATGCTGAAGACTTCTCTTATCAGATTCTGTATCTTTTTCCAGTAGTTCTGTATTACCAGACAAAACCACCAAATATGTGCTACTATATCCCCTACCTGCCTACAGCATTTATCTGACACCTGAGTATATCTGTCTTAATCACTTAGGGGTGTAATACTTTCTGAGCACGATTTTGTAGATATTTTCTTTTGTTACTGTGCATATGGATGCATATGGATCTCTTGACCATTCTGGTTTGCAGAGCCTCCACCTGCGTAGGGTTCTAGAAATGTAGAAGGTTGCCTACACAGGACCCACATATACAATAAGCACATACACGGAGATGTATATAACCACTTTACTGTAAATGCAGAATAATCACACACTTTACTTATCAGTAACCACTATGCACGTTATAATACTACTTCCTCTAGGGGATAACTCCACAACATATAACGCAGTCCAAAGTGTCTTTCACTCCACTAGGAGTGCACCTTACATCCACCACCGTGTACCCCCACACCGTGTCCACAGTTAACCCTTTTGTCACGTGGTCAGCGCTGCCACTATGTGAGAGTATAGATATATATTTAGGTGATTCGTTGGTGCACTTATAAAGGTACCTGCCGAGTGCTCCTGCACTTGGGCCTGCAAGCAACTTCGAAAAGGATCTGCCGCGGGGTGATCCCGTCTGTGATCTGGTCCTTCCTTGCACGAGGGTCCGCCAGGGGCGATCCCACCCAGGAGATAGTCTCTGTCTCTTTGGGCATAGGCTTGAGCCCAAGTCTCTTCTTGGGGAGCGCAGCGTCCGCTGGATCCCTAACTATCACTGATACTAATGTGACAGGGTCCCTAACCTAGGGCCTGTCCCTGTAGCACCACAAGCTGTGAGGGGCTCAGGACCTAACTGGGGCCTACGGGGGCCTAATGCAGTGTGTCACAGACCCCTGCACTCACCTCCTTCCCCTGGCTCTTCCTGGTCCTGACTGCAGAAAACCCAGCGAAATGTATCTATATCTCCTGCAGGGCAATCCTCCAGCCCTATTGGCTCCCTGGCATCACGTGGGGTGCTCCCGAGGCTCATGGGACTTGAGGTCCCTTCCAAGAGCCTGTCCCTGGTAGGCTAGGGTTCGCGCGCTATCACTGCGCATGCGCAATGTCTCTGGCTGGTCGCCGCATACAGGGACTCACTGTGCATGCGCGTGCAAAGCAAAAAAGGCAACGCCCTGCTCGGGAGCCGCCGGGGACCTCTGAAACGCTGAAGCGCTCCCTGCACTGGCCCCCACCCTCCAGAAGTGCCAGCATTTCTGTCAAGTGACCCCCGGCAGCGGAGGTAACGAGGGGGGGTCGCGGGACACAGGGGACCTGGCTACATATATATTTTAACAACTCGGACTGTGGGAGATTATATTTCTCTCACACTTCCTCAAACTGCATTAGTTTGTCTCTCCTACGTAGGTCTCCCACATCTAAGATCCTCCTTTCTTACCAAAGATCAAAGCCCTGGGGTGAAGCTTGGGTTAGCAGAGGGGTGAGCCTACAGGGGTTTGTCAGCCCCTTATATTGTGTTTTAGTAACTTACCATATTTTCAATGTAAACCCTATCACCTCTGACTCAACCTGTCTCCCTTGTCTGGGGCCTGTGCCCAACCATAGTCGGGAGGATAGACCAATCAGGTTTTTAAATGATCTTTCCAGATCTAACCAGCTGTGGGGTTTGCTAAGTGAATGCTTGTATATTATCTGTTTCATATTCGTGACTAAGTAATATTCCAGGAAATTTGGGACGGCCAGCTATAAACAGCTATTCTTGGTTGTTTGTTTTCCCAGGCGTATTGCATGATTGCATGATCCTGTTTAGAACTTCCTTTATATTTTTGTGAGGTCTGTAGGGCTGGCCTTAGGGCAAGGCAGTTGCCTTGGGCCCGCACATTCGGGAGGCCCCATGCTCCCTCCTCCTGTCAGTGCCAGGATCCAACTTCCGCCCGACTGGAGGAGGGAACCGGATAATGAAGGGCAGGGCCCCCGGACCAGCAGAATCGCTTCTCATCCCAAGGTTAGAGGTGCGTGCGGCCCCCATTCTGCAGTGTCGCGTTGTCAAATGCCGCCGTCACGTCACGACACCGTGACGCTGCTGGAAGGCTGATCTTCAAGGTAAGTACCCTGAACTCTTTCCACAGGAGGGGCTCCGCTGCCTGCGTTCAATGTCTGGAAGTGATAAAGGAATCTTGGGAGGATATTAATTTTAGCTTCTGTTATGCGCCCTAACCAGGATATTTGGTAAGAATGCCAATCCTGTAAATCTTTCTTCATTTTGGTGAATAATGCTGGTTAATTATATTTGTATAGCGATTGATAATTTCTAGTGAGATATATACCTAAATATTTTAGGTGGGTCTCTCTCCACTTGCAATTGAAGTTTGATTGAGGTGTTTAACTTCCTCACCTGAGAGCGTTAAATTCAAGACCTCGGACGTCCCTGTATTTATTTTGTACCCAGACAAATTCCCAAATTCCGTGAGTGTTACCAGTAGGTTGGGAGAGATGTCTGTGAATTTGTTATTGTGAGTATGACGTTATCTGCAAACAGTGACAATTTGTAAATAAATCTCTTATTTTAACTCCTGGTACATTGGGGGAGCCTCCAATTGTAGCCGCCAGCGACTCAATTGTGAGCGCAAACAATAAGGGCAAAAGGGGGCACCCCTGTCTCGTCACATTCTTGATCATTTTTGTTTCTGTTCCCTCAAGGCAATTTTAATGTCACTGCCGGAGTCTGATAAAGAGCCTGAACTCCCTTCAAGTACACACCCATGAACTCAAATGCTTCCAGTGTTCTGTCTAACTTGATTCTGTTGAATGCCTTTTCTGCATCAAGGCTCAATAACATAGATTTAGGTCTGACGCGGTTTACATTGTCAATAACGTTAATGATTTTTCCTGTATTGTCTGGTGCCTGGTGCTCACTCACAAATCCCACCTGATTATAATGAGTCTGGGAAGTATTGGGTTTAGTCTATTACAGTAGCTAGAATTTTACTATATATATTTAAATCTGTGTTTAATAGCAATATTGTCCTATAACTGCCAGAGCTCATAGGGTCTTTTCCCCTTTTTTGAGAATCACTAATATATTAGCCTTCGTCATTTATGTAGGGATCTGTTCTCCTTTCAAGAAACCATTAAAAAGTTCTAACAGACGGCGCCAAAATCCCCAATGTAACTCTTGTGTTATAAGTTTGACCGTACGTCTAAATCATGGTGCTTTTGATGGTTTTAGTCTCTTGACTGCTTCCCCTAATTCTAAATGAGTTATTTTTACATTTAGCCTCTTGTGATTTTCAGCCGTTAACTTCAGAAGGTTACATTTCTTCAGATATTCGTCTATCTGATCTACTCTGGGCCTTTTAACTGTTGGGTTTGATGAATCAAGATCATAGAAATCAGCCTAGAAATTGGTAACTTCCTCTGCTATCCGTGCAGGGGTTATATGTCTTCTCTCCGCTTTTGGTCTTAATAACTGGGAAATATTCCCCTGCATTTATTTGCTAGGAGGTGGTCTGCTTTGTCTTCTTGATCATACAGTAATAGGTCTGTTTTGACTATTTCCAGGCTTTTTCCACACCGTCTAGCTGCAATCTCTTGAGTTCCTCTCTTCTGCAGAGGTTTTCTTTTATTTTGTAATTGAGTTCTCTTTCTGTATGACGCAATTGAGACAAACTCTGATTGTGGCCTTACGCGCCTCCCATAGAGTTGCTGAGTTCTGTACTGAACCGTTGTTTGCAAATAGGATTTCAGTGACTCTCCTATTTCTGTACTAATCCCTGGGTGGTCCAACAGTGGGTCATTCAGCATCCAGTGGAATGACTGTATCCTAGCAAAGGGCGGGTTAAACATTATCTCAACCGGAGATTGCCCATCAATAGGGAGGGGGTGTAAACAAAAAATGGGGTCAGGGCATAAGATGGGTGCAACATGCATCCTATATATGTTTTGTTAACAATCCTTAGCTGGATAGGCCTATTGGGCATATGGCCCTACCAAGTGTGCATGGGTCTTAGCCATCATGGTCACCTTCTTCTGCCATGTGTCCCAACCCCGCCCTAGTCTTTCCTTCAAAACTTTCTAAATTCTTGTAATCTTGATTAAGCACATCATTTTAATGGTTAACCAACTGTCTATCTTATAAACACCTTTTTTCATTCACTTCCCCTTTGTTTCCTACCCACTTTACTCGTCAATCAGTAGCCTCGAAAAGGAAGTGGGAGGGGGGGATAAAAATGTGAAACAAACATGCATATATCCATACATTTAACAATTCACTTCCCTTTTGTCCTGTAAATAACGTTTTACTAACTGAGGAGAACGCTGTCTCCCAACCATAGCTTTATACTTGTTCCTACTTTTTAAACATATCTTCTCTGACCACTCCCCTCCTTCCCATTGAAAAGTCCACGCACATATAGGAGTCTATTTGAGTAATCAGGTTGAATGGGTATTGCCAATCACTTCAAAATATTTTAAGCTCCTTTATGGATATTTTCCTGGGTCTCATAGTGGGATTCAGGTGGCTTTTGCGGGGTGCGATGCAGGGGCTTTCATGGGGTTTCTTACTGGGTCCGGCATGACATCTCCTCCTCAGACATCGCGGTGCCCTGCGGCATCTCATTGTCATGGCAATGCGACGCCATGTCATGGCAATGCGATACAATTTGATGTCGTGGCACCATGATGATGACCCGGACAAGGGAAGAGATACTTACACAGGCCCCGCACTCTTCCCCCGATAATCAGTTTAATTGTTGAGAGGAAGAGCGTGGGGCCTCTAAGTGCGGGGCTTGGTGCAGGGGCACCGATGGAACCGCCATCAAGCTGGCCCTGCCGTTGAACAGCCCTCTCACCCTTCCCTGCCATTCACCTCTCGCTGAATGATAGTTCCACTTCTCACAGGTTGTTGTCCGTCTCATAGTCTGAGAGGGCACCCTCTCTTTGTGTAAATCCCCACTGCCTCCCGGTCAAGAGTCGTCAAAGCGCAGGGTAGCTGCCATCAGCCAAATAGGGAGCAAAACAGGTCCAACAATGGCTAACAAGCAAGGCATGAAGGGTGGTCTATCCAGGCAAGGTTTCTGTGGCAGTCTCATACTCCTTTCTGCTGGGGTAGAATGTCAGTGGTGGGTCTCTGCTGAGTTCCCTCAGGTACTCGGTTGATCCAGATCTCTTCCTCCTCAATTCTCGACCTCTGCTCTTCCCTCCCTTTCCACATCTCCTCTCTCTAGGCTCTCTTCGTGGGTCTGCTTCTGTTGTCTCGGTCTGTCCCTTGTTAACTATTAGGAGAAATGGGAAGGCCCGTATATAGCGTATTCTATGTTCTTGCAAAATCGCCATCACCGGTCTTAAGCCTCTCCATCTTGCAATAGTCAGCCTTGAAAAATCTGGATGGTGGACTTTCAGCCTCTTCTGGTGGCGCGGTAGCTTTACGAAAGACACGGGAGAGTTTATTTGCAGAAATCTTATTATCTTTCTTCGACCGGTTAAAGTATTCTGGCAATCGTTTTCTCTAATTTTGGAGGTTTCTAGTGTGGTTTTGCTAGCGGTTTGCATGGAGCTGCATTAGCAGGCGTCCATGTGCTCCGAAGTCAGATGCGCGCCCCCACTTTAGTGATGTTTCAATGCTTCTGTACACTATGATTTCATGTATGAAAAGATTTTGTGAAGATTGAGATAATGTGTGTGGCTCAGGCTATATGAAGACAGACTATCATCACCTCCATTTTGGCGCAGTAGCCATTTTGAGTGTTTGAATGTATGTATATTTGTGTATGATCTGTGAATAATTGATATCCTGCAGTGTATCGCTCCTAGATGTAACTCGCCCTTGTATAATTCCTACGAGTCATGAAAGAAATTGAAATTACATTCGTAAGAGGTTTTTCCTGCCTTAGACAATTCTGCTGACCTTAGGTTCTGTTATCTGATAGATACAGTACACACAGAGGACTAAACAGGGTTACTCCTTAAGTCAGAAGGTTAAGGGGCCCACATTATGGTGATATATAGGATAAGAATATAGCAATGTGAAGCATATTTATGTATTAATAAGGATTTTTGTATACAGAAAGTCATCATATTGTTATTTATCTCTAAGCCAGCCCCCTTAAAGGGTGTATTACTCATTTTGAAATGTATAAAAATGTGATACCAAGCAATATGTTTTCAGTGGCATTAGTTCATGTTTGAATTCTCTCTCACTTGTACCTTGGTGCAGATAAACTCACGTTGATACTTTGAACCCTTGACTCATTGATTTTATTTCTACGCTTTCACAATTTCATGCTGCTTCATTAAAAGACATCACAACCAACAGCAACGTTCTACTTCTCAAGGACTATTACAAATACTAGAACTTTGAACTACATTCTTATGAAGAATGTTGCAAAAGCCCAGGCACAGTGTTCCAACTAGGGCAGACTAGCTTTTTCCTACTTGGAACAAATCAGAAAACGTTGGTTTCTATAAGCACACATTTGTTATTTATTCCTCCTACTGTTTTTTTCTTTAACCATTTTGCTTTACCAGGTTAGGAACCAGGGGACCTGCTGAGCCATACACCCGCTGGCCCCACAGATCCTGAGATAATTACCAATGAAGTTACCAGTTTTAAATTTCCTTTGGGGAAAACAAAATGATTATTTGGGGGGGAAATAATACATATGGCCCACTTACTTGTGTGTTGTGCTTTGTACACCAATACTTCTACACAGTTAGAGACACCATTATTAGGTCCAGCTGCTAGGTGTACCTTACATTAAACACTCTACACATCCTTCCATTTCGAGTTGGTTATTATCCCAGTTGTATTAGTATTTACTTATGCACTTTTGCTCTCGTCCACTGCGATAGCATTGAGGTACCTCCCACCTCTTTTTATACTTTCTCCCCTTGTTCTTATACATCAATAAACGTTGTTATATTTTTGGTTGCACCTGTGTGCTCCATTTGGGATTCTTTCTGTTGATGTGCTAGGGATGACAAATATGTGGAAACAGAAACAAAGAACAAAAAGAATCCCAAAATAGCACTCTAGCATACAAAAAT
Source organism: Ascaphus truei (assembly GCF_040206685.1). Classification (NCBI taxonomy): domain Eukaryota; kingdom Metazoa; phylum Chordata; class Amphibia; order Anura; family Ascaphidae; genus Ascaphus; species Ascaphus truei. The sequence continues at coordinate 84,139,923 of NC_134489.1, read as the reverse complement.
ATCAAAATGTATTAAACACATTAAACAAATAATAATAAAAAGGTCCGCAGAGTCCACAAAGCTGATATGATAATAACTGAACAATGAAAAATTGTGTGATCAAAAGGCTACAAAAATGCTATATATAAACATACAACAAATCCTGATCTAACTATCATAATAACAAGTATCTAATGTACATGTAGTGGTGTTCCCCTGGTCCCTCTCTGTACCTCCGCTGCCGGGGGTGATCGCGGGCGCTGTCAGGGACGAGCGGCAGACCCGCCAGCACTTAGGAAGGTGGGGGCTGAGCAGGGAGCGTTCCTGAGGATCCGCGGCGGCCCGATAGCATAGGGCGCCGCCATGTTGTGTCTAGCACATGCGCAGTACCATGCGCAACGGTAGGCACTGAGGAAGTTCGCGCATGCGCAGTGAATAGCGCGCGAAAGCTGGCCAATAGAGCAGAGGCTCTGAGGAGGGACTACAATTCCCATGAGCCTCAGCAGGGACATGTGATGCCAGGGAGCGAATAGGAGAGGAGGATTTGCTGGCAGGCAGGAAAGGGAAGCGTGGGGGAGAGACCACGCTAGCAGTGCGCCCCGGGGAAGCAAGGGGAGAGGTGTGTGTTGCAGGGGGTCAGTGACCCACCTGCATAGGCCAGAGATTTCCCTTAGGCCCCAGTGCAGACCCTGAGTCACCACCAGCTTGTGGTACTGCAGGGTACCGCCATATATATAGGGACAGCATACCATTTACTGTACTAGCAGACAGGGACACAGTATTCTTTCTGCGCTGCTGTGCAGTCAGTGGTTTGGGAGCAAGCTGCTGGAGACAAGCAACTACCTGTAGGAGACTACGCTGGATTGGCGGATCCTTTGTGAAGCTCATTTACCGACTGCAGACACGGTCGGAAGGTATTATAAATAAGTGCACCAACACCGGTACCTGCAGGCGCTGATCCCGCATTGGGGGAGGGTTCTTTGGGGACACTGGGTTGAGTGACCTAGGGACTGGTCCAGTACATTGGACACGTTGTGGGGTACACGCGGTGGTGGGAAACGCGGACATTGCTCCAGTTGAAGTGTGGGATGATAGGGGGACCCCTGCTGCAGCCACAATGGTATGGTGTGATGGTGAACGGTGCTTAGGGTGTAGTACAGTAGTGAACAGGGAGAAAAAGAACCCTCTATAGCACTCGGGTTCACGCTCTGATGATGAGTGGGTGATTTAAAACATAATCTTTATTAGTGACATATATAAAATAGTAGATGTTGGAACAACGTACTGGAGGTAGGTTGATCCTGGATATTAGTAGCCGTGTTGGCTCCGGATCAGTTAGTAGCTAATATACCAGATATAACTATATTGGAACACTGGTAACAGAACAGCACAGAGATCCTGATGTGGACCTGTGTGATGGGGGTGTGCTGCTGGGTGTGCTAAAATAGGTACTGAATAGACATATCACATTGTAGCAGGGTCTGCGTGAGTCCTTTAATAAGGTGGTAGGTGTGATATGTATATGCTGATAGACACTGGGAACATATATATAGTGGTTATCAGTGGTCGTATGTGCTGTCAGCTATGTTGCCACTCTGTATATAGGTGTGTATCTAGCTAAGTGTCAGAGTGACCTGAGGTAACCTTGAATGCTGTACTGCAGGGGTAAGTGTCCTGCATTAACCTCTAGGGCTGTATGTAGCAGGTAGATAGTGTAAGCAGAGGTAAGTTTTAGTAGTCTTTAACAGGAGGGCACTATAGCTAGAAGGTATGTGGTCTTATCCTAAATCAGAGGGTGAGCTGGAAGTAAGCACAGTTAGTGACCCTATGTGCTGCTGTCTAGAGTATCCCCAACAGCAGCGCAGCTAGGGTGTTACTGCGGGTGACCAAAATTCAATAAACTATGTAGGTTTAGCACTCTCTAAACAGACACCACACAATCGAGGCTTAAAGTGACCATCGGGGCACTTTTAGCCTGTATATCCTGCACGAGCAGGCTGCCGCATGAACTCGCGGTTAGAGACACATAATGCGGAGGCAGTCACTGGTCTGCGCGTGCACGTGGGAGAAGGGAGCCGTTCTCCCACGTGCACGCGCAGACCAGTGACTGCCTCCGCATTATGTGTCTCTAACCGCGAGTTCATGCGGCAGCCTGCTCGTGCAGGATATACAGGCTAAAAGTGCCCCGATGGTCACTTTAAGCCTCGATTGTGTGGTGTCTGTTTAGAGAGTGCTAAACCTACATAGTTTATTGAATTTTGGTCACCCGCAGTAACACCCTAGCTGCGCTGCTGTTGGGGATACTCTAGACAGCAGCACATAGGGTCACTAACTGTGCTTACTTCCAGCTCACCCTCTGATTTAGGATAAGACCACATACCTTCTAGCTATAGTGCCCTCCTGTTAAAGACTACTAAAACTTACCTCTGCTAACACTATCTACCTGCTACATACAGCCCTAGAGGTTAATGCAGGACACTTACCCCTGCAGTACAGCATTCAAGGTTACCTCAGGTCACTCTGACACTTAGCTAGATACACACCTATATACAGAGTGGCAACATAGCTGACAGCACATACGACCACTGATAACCACTATATATATGTTCCCAGTGTCTATCAGCATATACATATCACACCTACCACCTTATTAAAGGACTCACGCAGACCCTGCTACAATGTGATATGTCTATTCAGTACCTATTTTAGCACACCCAGCAGCACACCCCCATCACACAGGTCCACATCAGGATCTCTGTGCTGTTCTGTTACCAGTGTTCCAATATAGTTATATCTGGTATATTAGCTACTAACTGATCCGGAGCCAACACGGCTACTAATATCCAGGATCAACCTACCTCCAGTACGTTGTTCCAACATCTACTATTTTATATATGTCACTAATAAAGATTATGTTTTAAATCACCCACTCATCATCAGAGCGTGAACCCGAGTGCTATAGAGGGTTCTTTTTCTCCCTGTTCACTCCAGTTGAAGTGTGGCAAGGCTACAGATGTCTGATTGCTTTTACCAGCCATTCACGCAATGTGATTATATGTGTTATATGTGTGATAAGTGTATAATTAGGGTTTGCATTCACTTGCTAGTAAAAGGTTACAACGTTGTTGCTTATTATCATTATTCTTGCCTGGGGAATCTTACTTATTGGGGATCCTGGGTAAGTGGAGGCGCTGCCAAGTACATATTGTTACCCCAGGCTCCCAGTTAGCGGAGGCCCAGATCTCGCTGAGCCAGCAGGTATATACAGCATTAGTAGTCATTCTATATCAGCAGGAAAGAAAGCTACATACAGAAACAGGGAGATGGAAAAAAAACTTAAGGGTAGCCATGTGAACACCAATAATAAATCGCAAATAAAGAAACAGACATCCTAACCTTGAAGTGTGGAAGCAAGTAATAAGCTTCCTAACACTTGGACCGGTCGGTCAGAAGTACTAATGGTATGTGCCCTAAGGGTAAAGTGCATGTAACAATAAATGAAATGACATAACAAAGTAGCCGTGCACATGAGATTTGCACACACAGTAGGGCAACAAGACTAAAGACAGATGTCAACAGAGCCAGTGCTGCAGCAAAAATACTTAGCACAAGTCCAAGGGGGTATGGAGTGACCGGACGTCTGTAACTGCAGGGATGATAGTTATTTCAAACGAGAGCTCTCTTGTCTGTCCAGGATCCGGCGGTGTCCCAAGCTGTTTCATTCCTCTCCTGCTGCAGTTTCAAGTTTGGCGCCATTACTGCTCATGGAGCGTGCGCACTGTGGCGGCTGAACTCGTTTGAATTATCTATCATCCCTGCAGTTACAGATTTTTAAAAAAAAATATAAGTGCTGTACAAAGCTCATATCTTAGTTGAAACGACATGTAGGTCCAAAGTCATGTGTACTGTATATCTTATTACACCACCACACGGAAACATGCCACAAAGCATGTACTGTATATTGTATTTTGGTACCTAAGCTTCACAGGTAATGTGACTTGATTGAGATCATAGTTGTGTACAAATGCTTCTCCCCATGCTGTGCTTCCTTTCCATGTCAGCATTTACTTCAAGATAACGTTCTTCACGGTGGTTCAGTAACTAGGCTTGTCATGTTTCACAAATTGCCCATGTAGACTGCAATGGATTCTAATTCGTGAACACTCAATTCTTATTTATTCCTTGCCCTTAAAACAATACTATGAGTGACAGTGATCAGGCATGATTTGCAGACGTATGCAACAGGAGAATATTTACTTTGACCCCATGGGCCTTTCGTGTGGCATAGTGATGGTGCTATGTGTAAGCCAGCAAGCATCACATGTATACAGTATGTTGTATAAAAATGTGCTAGTGTTGAAAATGTTCCCAAAAAAATCCTTTTTTTGTAAAGTATTAACTTTTATAATGTGACAAAACATAAAATGATTTCCACAACAATGTTGGTGTTATTTTACATAGAAAGCAAGTTAAAATGAATCAATGATTTCCAATGATTTGCTTTTAATTCTTTTGTTTTCCTTTGTTTACATTTACTTACAGCCTAACTCTTATTAATGAGGGAGAGGAAATTATGTTTCAGAAACCATAATCTTAGAAGGATAGTTGAAGATAAAACGGCGACTTCTCATTTTTCTATTTGCACAATTCGTAAAAAACTCTTTTCGGATAAATTTTGATAATAAATATTGGCAGTATGTTTCAGTCTTCACACTGCTTCCCCATTGCTTGTTAAATGCATTTTCCTTCCCAAAATAGTTTCTTCAGGTATATAAAAGAGCAAACTTCATGTTCCGTGTTCTAGTATTTTTTTATATACAAAGTGTAAACAGGTCACAATATAAAAAGACGGTGTCATGCTTTTCTATAAGATACTGGGTGTTGAAGAGAGCACCTTGATAACATGAATAATTGCCATGGATGCTCCGTTAAAGATTCACAATATAGTGATTTAAGAAGATACATTCTCCAAAAACAGGCACTTTTGGACAGGGCTGCAGACTAATTTCCTAGGGCCCAGGGCCCCACCACCCCCACTGATGGAGTACACCGAGGTGAAGATATACAAAATACAGAAACAAGTTCTCAGGGATCAAGAAGGTTCCAAATAGGGTTTGTACTAAGAACATGTTTACTAAATTGTGACCACACTAAAAATGGCTATGTCTAGATCTACACTGTGGCAAATGACTCATTTTTCACAGGTTATATAAACAGATGTTTCCTGTTGAGACCACAGTCTTTAGTGCAGTGCAAACACAATTCAGTATGTAACTTTTCTAGCTGATTTAACACCCTACCCCTGTGAATCTGGCTGAAAATGATTCCTTCAATGGGATGAGTTACTTTTACTTGTCCGGTATCCTATTTACTTATGGAGAGACACTGTAGGACTGATCCACTGCAATATCATACAGAATTATTTTTTTTGATTCCTGCATTCATGTATCATTATACAAACAGATCTGGAGAGGTAATAGTTAACCCAGAATTCTGGATACATGTGACACTCTATTCCAACAACCTTCTGTATCTATCTGTTCAGCTCTTGCTTGCTGCATCTGGACCAGTGATATCGGTGGAATGCAGCCTGCACCAAGGATGCCAAGATGCCAGCCGGGCCCGGGACAGTTGTCCCGGTTCCCCACCCCAGTCGGCGGCCATACTTGTGGACTGGAAATAAAAAGTAAATGTTTTTTTATCGACGTTTCTGCTCCCACACGGGCCATTCTCAAGAACTGTATTGAGTAAGGCCCGTGTGGAAGATGACATTTTGACAAAATAAACATTAAACCTTATGTTTGAAGTCCCCTGGAATGCCTGTTTTTGGATAATGTATTCTCTTGCATCACTATATTTTTCTATATAATACTTCTGTTCATCCTTCATCAATGGGACAATTGTTAATTATTAACAAATAAATCAAGAAAGCTCAGGAATATTTCACAAATAAGTGCAGCATCTCCAAAAGTTTAGTACAAATAAAACTGGAAAGTATGGCTTCATTGTAGAAAACTGTATTCAGATGTTTTATGAGAATGGGATGTTTAGTTTGTATACACATTGATATTTAATAATGCAGTACCTCTCAAGACCATATTAATTAATGACAGTAATATGTTCCGTTAAAACTAGGTGAGTGATGCCAATATTAAGAAAAAATATGTATATTTAAGTCATTTGTTAAAGTCTATCCTAGCAATGTTTATAAACATTATAATCTAGTCAAGGGTGGGTTTCACTGTCCAGATCTATTTTCTTATCTTCTGTCCCTACCAACATTGGTGCCGAAACAGGTAATGAAGAACAATACATCTTATCATTGGGGAAGAGCAAACAAGATTTACAATTAGTGAAAAAATAGGGAAAAGATCCCCAGTACCGTGCTCAGCTAAGTGGTATTCTTTGTAGAAATGATTGTAGGTATATGTTGGAGAAGCTGTCTTATGAAGCATGTAAACCGTGTGTTCCATACAGTTAACCCTTACTCCTCTATGGCGGGCGGGACCTGTATCTAACGGTAAAATCAGTGTAAAATATCTGATTACCTAAGAACAGTATAATGTCCCCCTTAGGAGGTATGTGGGTACAAGGAACATTAGCCCCAGAACGCAGGTAAGCGGACTGGGGTACTCACAGTTAGCAGATATCAGCTGTTCCTTAGGCGTGCGTCACGCTGATGATAAACAGTAGAAGAAATCCTGCGGGAGGTAAGCGGAGCACAGCAGAGCAAATGCAGGGGCTAAACACCAAAATGAATAAAAGTCCTTTATTGCATGATCGACAAGAGAACCGCTCTCTTTGATAAAGGGCAGACGCCTGAAACGCGTAAGAGATTTTTACTCACCACTTACCATGATGTCGATCATGCAATAAAGGACTTTTATGCATTTTGGTGTTTAGCCCCTGCATTTTCTCTGCTGTGCTCCGCTTACCTCCCGCAGGATTTCTTCTAAGATTTACAATTATTCTACCATTCACAGGGCTAGTTTAAGAATTTTGCCGCCACAAGCACTTCTCTTTCTGCTGCCCAGTCCACCTTCTCCTGCAGGATTGCGGCATGAAATGACGCCGCGATCTCATGTGGCTACACGTTTCCATGACAACGGGCCACAATGTGATGTCATGTTGTCATGGCAATGTGTCACCACGTGGCTCTGCGGTGTCATTTCACGCTGGATGCCTGCAGAAGGAGAAGGGCGACGCTGCAGGATGAAGTAAGAGACCTTTGCAGAGGCCCCGCATTCTCCCCCTGACAATAAGTTTAATTGCCCCCAAAATGTGCCGCCCCCCCGAAATTTGCCACCCTAGGCCCAGGCCTAGTACTAGGCTTAAATACGGAGCGGGTGTATTTGAAAACAATAGGGAATCTGTGGCCTCTAAAAATAATGTAAAAATATATATTTTGTTTCCTTTCAAATATAGCATGATTTGATCCTTTGTTGGATAAACATTTACAAGACTGTAGCAACTTTGGATGTAATCCACATACTTCACTTTCAAAACTCAGCCCTATCAGCTGCTTTTCAAAGGTCTTCGTCAGCAAGCTACTGTATAAAACATTTAAATTATATCCCTTTCTTCTGACAGGAACATAAAGGACTAAAACCGTGAGAACATTTAGGACGTTACAAAAAATGATTGATTTGTTTCACCACTGTTACAGTTATCTGCTCGGCTACTTTTCACTGCCTGTATCCATCTCCGTGATAAGGATACTTTCCTCCACATCAGCAGTGTTGGTGCTACTCTGTGCACAATGCAGTTTATGAAAGTTTGTTCTTGTGCAGGAGGGAAGCTTGTTCTGCATGATCAGATACCACAAAAATGTCAGGACAATAAACAGCATCAGGGACGCTATTACAGCAATTGGTATGATTGCATGATCTGTTTCTGAAAGGAAATAAGGAAACATAGGGATTAATGAAATGAAAAGAAAAGGGGAACACATCTATGCCACAGCAACAGCTCACTGTTTTGGGAAAGGCTGGATGAAGACCTCACCGCAACTAATATTCTGCAACCTAAAGCAATCGGGAGCATGACTACACATTTTCAGCTATCTAAAGCGATTCCCACACACTGAGGACATTTTTATGTGGGTAATTGTTTTCTCAGTTTCTAAAATGTTCCCTTTTTCGTTACTATCAATTCGTAAACATATTGCCAGCTTTGAACAGGAAGAGGGCCAACATGTCTTGAAACCAATCCTGCAGGGTATTGAGGGTCTAGCTGATGAGGAAAGATTTACAGTGTACAACATGCATGATATGCTGTAGTCAAGCTTTTTTCTAAGTCCCAGGCCAAAATTAATGAAGTGATAGAGGTTAATAACAGGAAGGTCAGCGAAATCCATGTTGGTAAGGAAATAATTTGCACCGCTTATGGCAGTTTTGTCTTAATAAAATAAGTGACATCATGAGGGATATACAATCAGGAAAGGTACTAGATATTCTTAAAGATAAAGATTTGTCCCGATGATATTGTCCTCAGACCTATAGTAACACTGGGGATTGTAAACCATTGCCAATTTCCACCATAAGGAGTTTAGGTAGAGTGACCCCACACCCAAATAGAGGTTTGCACCACTGTCAGGGAAAGCAATCAGCCTGCTCATATAACGATATCCTGTATGTGTCCTTTACAATCTCTTTGCCTGTCTTCAATCCATCTAAATCCTTCTTCGATAAACTGGCATCCGTACACTCAATCGGATACCTAGAAGAAGATGTCTACAAGGAGAGGTTGACGCTACCAGAACTTCTAGTACAAGGCGATGGGAACTGGCGGGTACCAAACACAGCATGCTGCCCCGTCAAGGAGAACAGGTACCAGTGCCGTTGTGATGTCTTTGAAATCAACACTCTGATATGTGGCCTTAATCAAAAAGAGCTCACAGCAATGATGGAGTATAACAGAGTCAAAGACAATGACACCCAGAGACCTCATAGAAATACTAGAGAGACTGCAACTGAAAAGATCAACTCAAGCTCCTTCCCTAAAGACATTGGATGTCTGATACAGCTAACAAAGTGGAGAACGCCTATGCTAAAGGTCACATACAACATGGATGGGCTGTATTGCATAGTGACTAACCACAGGGAGTACCTATATGGGGGTCAGTCGTGTCTAATACCTAATCCAAATTTTGGTTTTACCCCACATGAGTCCACTACCATCGGAAACATAGTGATTACCCCGATTCCTGTCTTTAAGGAGGATTTACTTTTGGATAGTGAACCGGATGGTCCCAATCCTGAAAACTATATTCCTGTATTTGATGAACATATAGATCCATTATCAATACATTTGCACAATATATTAGATAGGAAGGACACACACATTATTCAAATTAGTAACAACATGGATAAAACAGAGTCAAAATTAGTTGAATTATTGCATGAGGGCGATTTTAGCCTTGTCCTAACCAATACTTGGCTCGAAATGGGAATTAAAGGACTTCTGTTAGGGCAAGGAATCTCACTGGTAATTCTAATGATAATGATTACACATATGAGCAGGGTATTTAAAGAACAATGTAAGAAGATGAGTATGTTAATGGGAATAGGTGTAATAGGTGTTAATAGCTCACATAGGTGTGGCCAAGTATATTGGTTTTCATGGCCACAAGGGGGCAACTGTTACCCAAGAGAATTGCTTAGAGAAATGCTTTTGGTGCAGAAATCAAACTGTCTTTTGAATCTGCACCTGGATACACATTCCAGTAAGATGCGAGAAGTGAGAGAAGTTGACAAACAAAAGGTTTATTTACTTCACACCCTGATAATAAACCTCAGAAATGAGGGATTTTTAAAAAATCATTCCTTTTAACACTAAAAAAGAGAGCAGGAAATGCTCAGGAGGTATGATACTAACATTATATAAGCTACCATCATAAAGGCTTCTGGGGGAGTGTGGGAGGTGTTGCTGCTTTCAGGTTAACACAAACTTGTAGCTGATAGGTAGTGCACCTGATAATAAGGGTCAAAACAAGCCAGGTGCTCATGGAGAGCATCATGCCGGCGTTTGTTCACATCAGGCAGAAGAAGAATTTCCAGGCACTCCACAATATTTGCAAAGAAGATACTTGCGATTTATTGATGACATAATATCAACACAGGTGTACGACCAATGTTTTTATGTGCCAAAATGTAGGCCAGATGCACAAACTGTGGAATGCCTGGAAATTCTTTTTCTGCTTTAAGGTTAAATGCCAGGAAATAACATGACATTATTTCATTCATGGCTAAGCTCTGGCGTTACTCCAATCCACACACTAAAACGGGGCTTTTGCTGGGGAGATAAGAGAAAGAGAGACCTCTCCTCACTCGGTCGCTCTCCTTTCCAGCAAAAGCCGTATTTCAGTGTCTAGATGGAATTGACGTCAAGACTTAAATAATATCACGATATACTGCACCGACACACTTTATTCGAGCAAATACCCAGTATGTACCTGGCAGATACCTGGAATGCGCCACTCCTCACCTCTGACAAGCCCCGTTGCATTTGCCTTCCCAGCCTGGGTTCATGCCTGGCTGATGGGCGGCTGATCTGTTAAATGATAATGATTAGGATTTAATAGGCTGCAATGCTCCGCGTGTCTACCAGATGGCATAAATTCATGAATTGTAATGCAGTATATATATATATACTGTGCAGTATTGCAGCCAGCGGGAATAAAATGCTTCAATCCCTGCTTGGAAAATAACTCAATGCACTCGGGCAGAAAACAGTCACAAACCTCAATACACCCGGGTATACCCGAATTCGTGGGACTAGCCAAGCTCGAATAAAGTGTGTCGCCAGTGTATGAAGATAGCGAAGCCTTATCCTGAAATAACATGACGTTATCCGAATACTATTGAGTCCAATAATAGCCGTTGTTTTTGCATAGTATTATCTTTGTCAATAAAGTATTAACTCAGGGAAAATAACAGTTGGTATTTGCCATGATTAAATGGCGCATAGAGAACCTAGCCCACTGTTTTATTATGGCACTAAAGGTTAATGTTTGTGTTGATTGAGAGCACTAGCAGGGAAATAAAAGCTGTAATGTTTGCAGGGAACGTGAAAAAGTGCCGTAGAGGTGGTGGGGCTGATATCATGTGTGGCTTTTTAATCCACGCAATTATTTGAACTTATGAGTCAATTAATTGGAAATGACAAAAAGTAACACACCTGAGATACCTGGGAATTATGCTAATGTTAATCATTTGATTACACTTGCAGTGGCAGATTTCCCATTAGGCCCGGGTCTAAGGCGGCAAAATTTGGGGGCGGCAAAAATGTCCGCCTAAATATATTTACAGCGCTCTCGGGCCTGATGGGAAAGCACTTAGCTGTGGCGGCCGCCTCCTTGCTGCCACCGCCCTTCTTCTGAACCAAGTGACATCACCAACGTGACGTCACCAACGGTGTCTCGTTGCCCAGACAAAGCGATGTCTCGGGGCCAAATGACGTCGCATTAACATGGCAACACAACACCGTGCGACGTCACGTTGGTGACGTCCACGGTGTCATTTGACGCTGCGGTTCAGAAGGAGGGCGGCAGCAAGGATGTGGCCGCCACAGCCAAGTTCCATGGTTGTACACTTGACATATTCAATTAGCATATTTCCCAGGTACCTCAGGTGTGTTCCCTTTTTGTGCACAGGTGTCTGTCCACATATTGTGTAAAGGTGTGTTTGGGGAGGCACAGAAAGTAACTTGGGACTTTACCAATGTAATACTCTCTCTCTCTCTCTGAATATTTGTCTGTCAGTGGATTTTGACAGCTAGGTTTCTCTTCAAGTTCTACAATCATATGTTATCTTTGCCATTCCTCAAGGCCGACTAACATATGAAACCATTATAAATACATATGTTATTGGACTTACTTTTAACAATAGCATGGCTTTCTTCTTTTCTGTAATCTGTAAGACATATACAAATATCCTTAATGACAGTCATTTGTCTTCGATAAGCAGGTTTTTTTTTTTTTCAGGAATACAAACTTGGTGCCATTGTTATTTTTTACCCGGCTGCTGGTGAAGAAACCAGTTCTTATACTTAGACCCCCTCACCCACAAGTAATGTTTTCCTAGGCCTGTCTAGTCTCACTAAGGCAGCGCTCTCCCTCACAAAGTCTCCTAGATGTAGTAAACTGTGTGCCCATTTAATTCAATGGATGTGACAATTTAAAAGTGTATAATCTCATAGTTTGATGCCATTTAAAGCAGCACAACTGGTGCCACTTTTTTGTATTTTTATTAAAAATATGTTTGAAGCTGGGGGTCTCCGGAGCTGAACCGCGTCATTTCAGCTCCTGGGACCCCCTGCTTCCCGAGATACTTACCGCGGAAGGGGGTGCCGGTAGTAGCTTTAGTTGGTCTAGTTGGTGTTATCAAAATGGCGGCTTAAATGTCCCACTTCCTGTGGGTCGATAGGAAGCCGTGACATCACAACTTCCTATTGGCCCACGTGACACGGGACATTTAGACTGCTAAGAGATATCAGGACCCCCTTCCGAGGTAAGTATCTCCATTGGAGCTAAAATAAATGTGGGTCTGCTCCAGAGATCCCCTACTTCAATGCTATTAAAAAATAAATGTAAAAAAAAGTGTCACCAGTTGTGCTATTTAAAAAAAAACAAAAAAACGACAAGCACAAACATTTTATTTTTTATTTTACACCTTTTGTCACAAATACAAAGGCTTTCAAGGGGATGGAGGATTGTGTTTCTCTTGATACTTGATAAAAGTAATCCAATGTATAAATTCCCTTCCTGACAGAAGATCAATCAGGATGGGGTCGGGAAATTAACAAGCAGTGAGACACACAGAAGACATGGACTGAAGATAAGGAAACTAAAACTATAACAGACAATACTGTAGGTAAGCTAAAACTGTTAAGTCTTAGGCCGAGTCCATGGTTATCACGATCAAAATGATGTGACTCTATGTGGTTGTCCTTACAGCGCACAGCCGCACGCACGACCAGAAGCGCCGGCGCTCGCAATGCGCGAGGAAACAAATTCATTTGTTTCCTTGCGTGACGGCCGGGTCACGTGAGCGTTTCGCCCAATGTGGGCGAACCAGCTCTGTGACTTCATGGCCACGCCCACAACACGCCACCTCATCGAGTCAAATTAGAGGGCGCAAATCGCTCAAACTAGAGGCAAGCGTGAAGCCACTAGCACGGTCGCGTGCGCACACACCCACCATGGACTCGGCCTTGAGTTACAATGTTAACATTAATTGACATTATTTCAATTTACATTAAAACAGCAGTTTCCGCTACTCGCCCTTTTTTTAACCAGGGTGGGAAGTAGGATGTCTCCAGAGTGAAAACACTTTATTTTCAGCTCCGGGGATCCTCCGGTTTCTGAGATACATATCGCTGAAGGTAGCACATTTACGTCCCCTCCAGGGGAAAGAAAATTGTGTTTTAAATTTCCTGCATTGCGCAGAGGCCAATAGGAAGCTGTGACATCTGTAGAGGGAGGGGGGTTGGCCCGGTATTAAAGGGTTTGCACCCCATATGGCCACCCCCATACCTCATCAGGGAGGCAAGGGGTTAACTGGACTGTGGTCCAGGAAGGTGGTTTACATCTTGTCATGTCAGGAAACTGTATGTTCCCCTGTTCCCATGTTTCATTATAATCCTGTATTTTAATGTTTTAAAGTGCATTTCTGTATCTCCAGTTCTGGAGGTCACAGAGAGTTGATATTTGGCCAATATGTGGAGTCACTGTAGGCATTAAAAACTGGCAAATTTCGACCCACTGAGCTCACCAGAATGGAACTTATTAATATGTGTAGATATTAAAGAGTATATGTATGGTATTTTGGATCTTCTCTGAAAAATGTAGACTCCATCTGCTATGCTAAATAGGTCAGGAAGGGCAGCCGGATGATTGAGCCTAAGTACTAATCAACAGATCAAGTACTAATCAACAGACTCTGCCACTCTAATTGTTACCTGAGGGCGGAGAATCATCAAACTGGAGTGGTTTGTAAGTGTTATGTCTACACCTACAAACAATGAAGATCCTATCAGATACTTCATTTGGTAGACTGGTCGTTGCCCCTGATTGAATTATGGGGCTACAGAAATAAGACCCTAAGAGTCCCAGTACACATGGGCTAACTAGCTGGGGGGCATGGGTCAATCTGTGTCTCCACGTTAGGGATTGGATACAGATAATTGTAAACCAATAGTCTGTATTCAATGTTAAGAATAGGGTTACACAGGTATATAAATTGTGTCAACCCTACAGTTTTTGGTTGTGCTTCTGATTCCACCTGGAATGTCACCGGATTGCTGGAGAATTGCTAGCTGATACTTCTCCATCCCCCAACCCTTAGTAAGTGTTACCTTCTTGCCTGTTAATTGTACTATATTGCTGTGTTCACCTTTTTTAAGGAATTAATATATTTTATTATATCTAAGCCTCGTTCAGTTCAACCCAGATATTTGGTGTTCATTATATCTTGTCATAAGCTACCGTGACCACATCATCCACTGTGGCTTCCTATTGGCTCGCGTGATGCAGTGGATTTAAATACCAGAAAGTGCTGTCGCTACTTTTATCGGTATGTATCTTGGGAATTAGCGGTTCACCTTAGCTGAAATGAACATGTTTCAACTCAGGGGACTCCCTGGTTTTCATCCTGGTAAAGAAAAGGGGTTCGAGGGATGGGGATGAACTGCTGCATTAATTCACAAATGTATTATTTGAAAAACTTCTGATTTTTTTTTTTAAAGAAATCAATTACAAAGATTTCATTAATTAACAATATCACAACTATTACTTTACTATAAGTGTTGGTTCTGTGAAAAGCTACACCACTAATGTCTGAACCTTTCCATTCAAATGACATTTTTGTGCACCACAAAACCAATTCCCATTTACCTGTGTCAGTGGACTTTGACAGCTAGGTTTAATATTTGATGCAAGAGATATTGAGCTTTTCAAAATTTATAGTAGGTTATGAAAATAAGTGCCTAAAACAAGATTCTATCACTTGGATAGACAAGAATATGTTTGCAAAATGTGACTTTTATTACTTCACTGAAACACCTACCTCTGTATCTCTTACACACAAATCCTCTCTTCTCATTGCACTGGGTAAGCAGCCACGCACCATCGCTGGTCCTTAACGTAACGCAATAGTCGCCTTTTAAAGCCTCATTTGGAGGTTTATTTGTAACCAAGTTAGAATAATTTACCAAGGAACCATCCAACCACACTGCGGTACCATCTAAGAAAAACAGTGAGATATTTCAGGCTACGTATGTTTTTATAATGTACAAATATGAAGAACTGGAGCTGCAAATAAGTGGCAACACTTTGTATGGCACTATATGTACAATTTTTTTGTTGGTTTCACAATTTAAGATAATATGGGATTAGAAGTCACTTGTTAAATGACACAAAATGCGGGTACCAGAGAAAATGCAAAAGCAGATGTGACAGTTTAGAGGGGTCATCTGTATGAGCCATGTACATTTTAATTTGTTACTGTTCTCCAGAGTAGACCAACTATGAGATGTTTACAATGAAGTATAAACTAGGAGTTACATTGTAAAGAAATTCATATTGACCTATATTGTGAAATGTGATGTGTTTTTGTCAGAAATGGCAATATAAGTTACCTTATACTTGCAATGACATAACATATTTACTTACTGTTACTAAAAACGATTCTGTTCAACCAAATCTTTTGGACAGAGCTAAACGGGCCCAGCTCTTCAAGAATGAATGTGTGTTCCTCGTCATCTAGAATTGTAAGAAGGCTAGAACCTAGAAACAAACCATACTGTGAATTGGGGAATGACATGTCATGTTTACAGAATTGGCAAATAAACCTATTTTAAATCTTTAAACAATAGTAAGAAATGAAATTGCAATGCTTCATAGCTAGCCAAAAACATTTGTAAACAATGTATCAATCTAGTTGACATATTTAAAACCATGCTAAGAGCAAAGCTTGGCTTTTGTTTTTCTTAATAGGGGACGGTTTGTCAATCCAGTGTTTTCTTTACCCTTATCTCACCCTGTCCTTGTCAGGGAGCCAATAAAGATAAGGGACACGAGTTAGGCCTTGACCCCGCTGCCTACTACAGCGTCCGCTGTGGTGGACGCTGCACGCACGAGAGCCCTCCCCTCAATGGCGCCGGGCCCGCTGCGAGGTGGGGCCGCAGCGCTCGGGCGAGAGCTGCTCCTGCTCTCAATAGAATTGAGAGCAGGACTCGCGTTGAGCGATTAGGCACGCCCCCCGGCGGTTCAGCCAATGAGGGCGAACCTGCTGGGTGATGTCATGGCTGCGCCCCCGTCACTCCCCCGCCACGCCCCCCCCCGGTCTCTCCTCCTGCAGTGAGCTGCAGACCGGGGAATCGGCTGAACGCGCCGCCAATATCGCGGGCGCGCGTTACAGCGGAGAGACCGGGGCCTTAGACTTAGGTTACGGCCCAGCTGTCTGCGCTGCAGCTGCATCTGCTGGGCTGGCGGCGAGTGCAGACGAGTTCCCCGGTCTGCAGTGAGCTGCAAGGTGGGGGGCGTGACGGGGCGCGGCCATGACGTCACCCGGCAGGTCCGCCCTCATTGGCTGAACCGCCGGGGGGGCATGGCCTAGCGCTCTGTTGCTACTATTAATCATAATTTTCCTGTCTGCAGGAAAAACGCACCACGCGGCGCAGCTGTCGCCCCTCGCAGTGGTCCCGGCTCCATTGAGGGGCAGCTCTTGTCCCCGCAGCGCCCCCATAGCGAGCGCTGCAGTAGCCAGCAGGGACCAGGCCTTAGAGGGAGGCTGTGCAAAGTCTTCCTGACCACACAGTGACAGAATACAAAAGAGGAGTAGCCACAGGAAATGAAATCCCTCCCAAGCCTTAACTCGATGTGTACAAACTCAATTGAAAAATAATGTACAAATAATTATAGCTGTCTGATTTTGGTAAGAAAGGCACCAATCACCCAATTGTAACCCTTTAATCACATCACTAGTTTATCACATGTAAAGCAAGTAGCCCCCTCCTGTAAAATAGCAAAAACATGTAGGAAGACATCTCCTAGATCAGAGTGACACAGATTGGGCATGTTTTATACAGCGATCTACTCCACTTACAGAAAAGTGGGTGAGAACATGCAGGGTCACCAACAGGGGAGAAGAACCAGCACAACTGGAACCCCCTGCAGCCCCGTCAATACTGTCCTGTGCCCCTTACAAACTCGGCACAGAGCACATTGGACTAGACCATTAAATCTCATGTACATAATTAACAAAGATGATGAACAAAGTTCAGGATATATTACCTTGTTGATCGCAAACTTCTTGTGCTGCATGAAAATCTGTGTTATTTAAGACTGTTGAAATACTGTAGCAATAGTTTTTAAATTGTATCCATGTTTCTGAGCACCCACCGACATTTTCTTGGACTTTGGTTTCTAGGGAAATAAAATATATGCGTCTAACATGGCTATAAAAGTTGCAGCATTATAACATGTCTATCAACTATTTACACTAAACTACTGCTAAGGCACCACATTATAAAATGATTAAATACTAAATCTCTAGCTTTTGCTTTATGGCTTCAATTTAGGCCTAGATCAGTGTTCTCAAACCTTTTTAACACTGTGCACCACCTGCTAGAACATATTTGAACCTCTGATTATTACATCTTATTGCTTATTGTTTGACCTATCCGAGGCAGCATGGTGTCCTGAGCTCATGGGGGAACACACACTTATTAGGGCCCCAAACGGCTCCTCAGTGTGTGCAGAAAGCTTGGGTGCTACATCGGTCAATTACTGTGTGAGTTTCCAAAGTCATGTCCTACAATGCCATGCCGCTGTGGATGCAAAGCATTGTGGGAAGCTATACTACCCACACTAAGGTGCAGTACTAAGTGCGCAGACCCCACACAGGTTCAGGAACTCATTAGAATGCTTGGGATCAGCCATTACATATTTCTTTTGTCGAGCCCATTAGAGACTCCATACAAACGCCTAGGGATTCCCGAACCCCCTGTTGGAAATCACTGGCCTTGCTGCAATGAGCTCTGTCATGCTATTTTACGTGACGTAACCTAAAGTGTAACCGCAAAGGCAAACAATGTAAAGTTAAGTGTCACGTTTTCTTCTGCAAAGAGCAAAAGCGTTATCTGTAATGGATGTTAGTTATAGCGACATGTACATGTAGCGTTATCCTAACAGGCCCTATCCACTAAAGTCTGTTAAGGTCACCGCGGAGACTTAACGGTACATCATTTAAGTCATAGCTAAACTTGACGTTAATTCCATGCGGAGCAAACTTGACGTTACTTCCATGCGGAGCATGAAATAGGGCTTGTGCAGTGTCTGGAAGGGTATAATGTCATACACAGCATTATTCTCTGTGTTATTTCCCATTCCTCTTTCTTGTCCCTCCAGCAAAATACCTATTTCTGGCTCTGGAGTGGAGTAATGCCAAGGGTGACATTTTAATGAGTTATGTTAAATACAGTATAATATATTATACCATATATATTTTATTTATTTGTATGTACAGTAGTAAAATACATTATATATATAGGAAACTGCAGTATTTAACATCTTTTGTATATATAACTACATATATAAATAAAACGGAAATAGCCGTGTTAGTCCAGTTGCGATAGTGCAGAATAAATGAGTTCTTCAGTATTAGGTGATACCTTTTTATTTGGATTAACAATTTATGTCATAGGACAAGCTTTCGAGAGTTTTCCTCTCTAAAGAAATATAGATAGATATAGATAGCTTTGTTACCATACATGTCAGTATCTATATCTATATAATTGAAAATCCTGTTTGTGAGTGTCTGTAGACCATTTGATTGGTTCATCGGTCCGCCCGCCCTCCCATGCCTCTCATTGGCCGGTGTGTCTCCCTCACCCCATGTGTCCCGCCCCCCCACGGCTCTTATTGTCCGGTGCGCTCTAACCCATAGGACCCCGGCCACACTGCTGCTGCTGCCTGAGGTGACAAAAGGCTCTATGGTGCTCTTGCTGCTACTGCTGGGGGGAGGCTTAACTGAGACGTGTGAGTATTCCCCCCCCCCAGCTCCGTTTTGACCCCCCCCCAGCTCCGTTTTGACCCCCCCAGCTCCGTTTTTGACCCCCCTAGCTCCGTTTTTGACCCCCCCAGCTCCGTTTTTGACCCCCCCAGCTTCGTTTTTGACCCCCCAGCTCCGTTTTTGACCCCACCCAGTTCCGTTTTTTACCCCCCAGCTCCGTTTTGTACCCCCCCAGCTCCGTTTTTGCCTCCCCCCTGACACATACAGTGACACACACACATACAGTGACACACACATGACAGACACACACATGACAGACACACACACACACACACACACACACACACACACACACACACGACAGTCACACACACACACACACACACACACACACACACACACACACACACACACACACACACACACACACACACACACACACACACACACACACACACACACACACACGACAGACACACAGACACACATACACAGACACACACACATGACAGACACATGACAGACACAGACACATGACAGACACACACACATGACAGAGTCAGACACACACACATGACAGAGTCAGACACACACACATGACAGAGTCAGACACACACACATGACAGAGTCAGACACACACACATGACAGACAGACACACACATGACAGAGTCAGACACACACACATGACAGAGTCAGACACACACACATGACACACACACACAACATACATGACACACACACACGACACACACACACACACACACACACACGACAGACACACACACACACGACAGACACACACACGACAGACACACACACACACACACACACGACAGACACAGACACAGTGACACCCCGCCCTTCCCCCTCCCCCCTCCTTGCCGCCCCTGCCTTCCCTCCTTCCCCCCCGCCCCTGCCTTTCTCCCCCCTGCCCCTGCCTTTCTCCCCCTCACCCCTGCCTTTCTCCCCCTGCCCCTGCCTTTCTCCCCCCCCACCCCTGCCTTTCTCCCCCCCACCCCTGCTTTTCTCCCCCCCCACCCCTGCCTTTCTCCCCCCCCACCCCTGCCTTTCTCCCCCCCCACCCCTGCCTTTCTCCCCCCCCATCCCTGCCTTTCTCCCCCCTGCCTTTCTCCCACCCCTGCCTTTCTCCCCCCTCCTACCCCTGCCTTTCTCCCCCCCCACCCCTGCCTTTCTCCCCCCCCACCCCTGCCTTTCTCCCCCCCCACCCCTGCCTTTCTCCCCCCCTGCCTTTCTCCCCCCCACCCTGCTTTCTCCCCCCCACCCTGCCTTTCTCCCCCCCCCTGCCTTTCTCCCCCCCACCCCTGCCTTTCTCCCCCCCCGCCTTTCTCCCCCCCGCCTTTCTCCCTCCCCGCCCCTGCCTTTCTACCCCCGCCCCTGCCTTTCTCCCCCCCCGCTGCCGCCTCTCACCCACCCGCCACACTCAACACACACCTGCCGCCTCTCACCCACCCGCCACACTCAACACACACCTGCCGCCTCTCACCCACCACACTCAACACACACCTGCCGATTCTCACCCACCCGCCACACTCAACACACACCTGCCACCTCTCACCCACCCGCCACACTCAACACACACCTGCCGCCTCTCACCCACCCGCCACACTCAACACACACCTGCCGCCTCTCACCCACCTGCCACACTCAACACACACCTGCTGCCTCTCACTCACCCGCCACACTCAACACACACCTGCCGCCTCTCACCCACCCGCCACACTCAACACACACCTGCCGCCTCTCACCCACCCGCCACACTCAACACACACCTGCCGCCTCTATGCACCGACATCACTGACCAGCTGCCGCACCCACTCACTACTCACCCGGTGCCTCCCGCCTCACACCCACCCGCCGCACTCACACCCCTACGCACGGACATTACTGACCAGCCGCCGCCCACACTCACCAGACACCCGCCACCTCACACCCGCTCACACCCTAGCGGTAGCCCCACCCAAAGCCATCACTCACTACCCACCCGCCACCCGTACTGAACACCCACCCGCTGCCTCACACCCGCTCACACCCTAGCGGGACACACACCTCACATTTTTACATCACTTATGTCACCAAAATATACATTGTACTGTGGTGTGTTTACAATAAACCATTTTTAAACAACATCGTATTAGATTTTCTTCCATGTTTCTTTTCAACATCATTATACAACCTTTCCACCAAATAGTGATAATATTGTTCCCCTATTTATAAATAATACTACCTATTACGGATTTACATCCCGGGCAACGCCGGGTATATCAGCTAGTATAAGTATATATTCAAATAAAGATATACATATGTATAAACACACACGTGGTATTCAGAAGATTATCACACGTGATATATATATATATATATATATATATATATATCACGTGTGATAATCTTCTGAATACCGTATATGTAAATATCCAATAAAATATTCACATATATATATATATATATATATATATGTGTGTGTGTGCGTGTATATATATATATATATATATATATATATATATATATATAATATATATATGTAATTGTGTGTGTGTTTATACATATGTATATATTTATTTGAATATATACTTATATATTGATACATGTATGGTAACAAAGCTATCTATATTTCTTTATATATGTAGTTAGTGGTTATATATATAAAAAAAGATATTAAATTCAGCAGTGTACTTTATATATAATGTATTTTTCTACATACAAATAAATAAAATATATATGCTATAAAAATATAAATATATATATCTAGCACTTGTGCTAATCTTCTGAATACCGTATATGTAAATATACAATATAATATTCACTTATTTTAAAGAAAACAAACCAAAATAAATAAATATACAGGTATATGTATATATATATATATATATATATATATATATATATATATATATATATATATATATATATATATATATATATATATATATATATATATATATATGATTATTAAATATTAATTCAATAAAATCTTACAAGATATATTCTACCCTATTCCAAAACCATAAACAAAAACAAAACCAATGGATTTTTGCGAAAACCAGAATCAAAACCAAAACACCATAGCCAGTGTTCAGCTTTCTTTCAACAGGTGTGTAGCTCAGCTGAAGCCTAGAGGTTATACACATTGAAAGTTATCCACAGCATCGTGTGGCAGCATAAATGTACACAACTGTTAACTCTCTGCTCGCCGCGAGGTAAATCCCCATTAGAGATCAAAACTTTGATCAGCCTTTAATAAAAGTTTGAATATTGAAGTTGTGCTGGCCTCATGACTCTCTATAAAGGAGCTAAGCTGTACCTAGCACCATCATTGTATCTCTGTTAGTAGTGCATTACACATACAAACACACACACACACACACAAACACACTAACACACTAACTGAACAATGCAAATCTAAATTTGAAATGAATGAGATATTCTTTATTTGTTTGCAGCAGTCAACCATAATTGAATGGTGATGTGATTTAAAGACACTAGAAGTATGGGAGAGGTTGTTACGAAATAAAATTCAGGCTTTTCGCCTTCCTGCAGCCGCACAAATATGCCCTTTATGTGTTACCTGGACAGGTTTGTACTGTTTAAAAAAAAGCAAAGTATTAGTAAGGAATACCAATGCAACTTCAGCCTCTGAATCTTCCACTCATACTGGCCAAGGGAAAAGGATTGGGAGAGGCAGAATATGCAGGACATTTCTGCATCTTTCTTTAACTTTCATTGGGTTGAGGACATTTTTTTCAGGGAGAAGGCAGAAGAATGAGATTTTTCTGTGAGTTTTGAGGGGTTTTCCACTGTAAGTAGGGAGAGATGGTCAGTGCTATTCCATTGTTACAAATCAGAGGCATAACTAGTGAAAGGGGGACTGTAACAGGGACTTATCGCTGTTGAAGAAACTATCTCTAATATCCAGCAGGGATCTGGTTAAATGCAGCAGGCGATTAACCAGACTACACCTGGCCAATTAAGTCTGTAAGAAAAGCCTCCTGTTAGCAACAGGAGAGAGATTCCTTAGCTCACATTTTGGGCTGAAAGAAGGGGAGCACCGAAGCCTGCACACAGACACCTATATTTCCTGGACACAGAGGACACAGGAACCTGCCAGAGACTGACATGGAGGGACACCTGCTTAAGGTACTTCCTGAGACTTTGGGGTGATAGGCTGTTAATGGGAATATCCCTCCAGTCCTGCAGATAGGGTCTGGGAAAGTAAGTTAGCCCTTACAAAGGGTTAGGGGTTTGTTATTTTGTTGTTTTTGTATGTTTTTCCTGGATAAAGGAACCGGCTCAATAAAGCCAAGATATAATTTCACCCAAATCGGTCTCCATTATATGTACCTCTGCACACATCTCTTACAGGGAGCATGGTTCAAGAATATTTGTGAGCACCCCCCCACCCCCCAAGGCAGCACTGATTCTGAAAAATTGTTCTAGATAATCCTCAGCAACGTGCACTGGGTCCCTTAATGTTGCCGGTCCCCTGTGCCTTGAACCTGCTGCACCAATGGTAGTTCCGCTCCTGTCACAAATCATAGGCTACCTGTTGAGTCCTGTGAATGTTACGGCCTTGATTTTAGTGTGGAGTCTCCACATTTCCTAAAATCATGAGCCGTGTATAAGGAAATAGCTTACTGGCTGCCAGTGGGAATATGCCACTTCCCATGGACACGGCTGCCTTACACGCACACCGCACACAAAACTTTGTCCATAGGAGACAGCCTACCATATCTGGACAGAATTATTTTTACAACTTCATGTTATTTTCTTTATTTCCTGAGGGGAGTGTGAGGAAGCACTTTCACGGAAAGGGTGGGGGATTCGTGGCATGGCTAACAGAACTGGTAGGGGCTAGTGCACTAAGCGAATTAAAACATGTCTGGGATAGACAATATGGCAACCCTTAATACAAAAGAAAGCTAAGGAGCATATAAAGTCTAAGGCAGGGGTGGCCAACGCCAGTCCTCAAGGGCCACCAACAGGTCAGGTTTTCAGGATATCCCTGCTTCAGCATAGGTAGCCAAGTCATAATGACAGCCATTGATTGAGCCAATTGTGCTGAAGCAGGGATATCCTGAAAAGCTGACCTGATGGTGGCCCTTGCGGACTGAGTTGGCCACCCCTGGTGTAAGGTTTTACAGTAGATAGGAACATGGACAGACTTGGTGGGCCATATTTGCCGTTCAAGTCTATGTTTGTAAGTTATTGAAAAATAACTTTGTATTTCATGCCTAATTCCAGCAGTAAAAGGGTTACCTTCATGCTGCATCCAAGCGTTACTGTGTACTCCAAGAGCGTCAGCATTAGGAAGCAAAAACACGGACTATGGGAATGCAAACAAAGTAAGTGAAGCGAGGAAACTGTATCTCTCAAGCTTCTGGACCCCTTTCTGTATGCGCGTGCTGAAAGTTATGCGACATGTAAGCCAACAATACGGAATGTACATGTACTGTTATCTGTAATTATAGGCTAAAGCAGTAAAATTCCGGGCATTACTGAAATCCCTGCTCTCTGATTGGTCAGAATTCCGGGCATTATTCATTCAGTATGCCCGGAATTTTTGCCAACTTGCCAACTCACCTTTCAGAGGAGCACCTGTGGTGGAGCGCCTCCATTCCAAACCTAATCGCGATTCCTGGAGAGGAAGGGGCGTGCACCCTATCCATTCCATCCTGGTCCTCAGACGCCCCTCTACGTGGGACTACTGTTCGGGTACACTTTATGTGTGAAATGCCTTTACTCACTGTCTGCTTGTGAGTATAACCTTTGCAGAATTTCATAGGAATATAATTTTTGTGCTTTACAGTATTGTACTATTTTTGTGATCTCTCCTCTTTTACATGTGCATGGTGCCCCGCTCCCTTGTCACCTCTACCCACTACGTCCCAGGGGAAACGAAGACTTTCCCATCTTGTCTAGGTTGAGTGGGTATCCTTTGTTTATTCATTTTAGTTTTATTATATATGTTTATTGCACTTTTTAGGTTTAGTTTCTTATAGTGAGCCCTGGTTACCAGAGGGTGTCACTGTTTCACTGTTTTAATTTGGATTATTTCTTTGTGGCACTATCTCATCTTGAGCGCCAATCCTGGTTATTTTCTTGCTACTGGGATTTGAAAGACATTCCCCTTGAAAGACATCCCTACTGAGCTACTCCTTCAGTCCATGCAAATGAGACTTGTAATAATATTACTAGAATGATCAATACTGTACTGTAACATAGAATCAACAGCAAAGACAAAATAATAAACAATAGCAGATTTACATACCATTGGATATAAGACACGCTGCTCCCTGCAACTGTGTATCACACTCTCTGACTTCCCAGTATCCAAAGATGTCCATGTATGCACAATTCCCAATTGGCCAAGACCCATCCACTTCAAACTTCGAAAACAAGCATTTATTACCATCAATCCACTCAAAATGATGCCCGTCCTGTTCAGATCAATAGAGAATGTTTGATTTTAGTAAAAAAGCAGATATGGGAAAATATGCATAGTATGTACTGTTAGTAAACATTATGGAGGGAAAGGGAGAGGGAGAGAAAGCGTCAGAGTGACGCGAAACGATCGTCGGTGGTGGGCGCTACTCTGTGACGTCACTTGCCAGCGTGTCAGCGTGCAGGCACAATCCCGACAGTCTCCCTTGGTTCTTTCAAAACGGGGAACTGCCGCCCTTATACATTAGGCATCTGGTTAGTCTCCCATCCGGCAGTTCACGTTCTGTGGTGTTCATGAATACACCACGCCGGATGGGTGTTTGTAGTGTAGTATCCGTTGCAGCTATTATGTGTTTGAACTCTGCAGCAACTATCTATACTAGCTGCTTCACAGACTGCTGTTATTGGACATTTTTACTACAAACCAGTTACCAATCATACTATGTTAACCTCATTTCATTTACCTGTATACCATTTTTTCTGTCTGCACTATATCTAGTATATTCTATATACAGCAAAATAGTTACCAGGACCGCTGTCTTCACAGAGTAACTGAGCAGCAGTGCCTTGCATTACACACTGCGCTCATTTGACTTTGGTATTTAGACACCTAGCTATACCACTGTCATTCTGTTAATAAACACACAGATACCCAATAAGCTCTGAGAAACCCCTACCATTACCACATTATATATATATATATATATATATATATATATATATATATATATATATATATATATATATATATATATATATATATATATATATATATATATGTGTGTGTGTGTCAAAAGGAATGCTAGTGGGTGTGGCTAAATGTATACAACAAAAAACAGGCAAAGATGCCCAAAGCTACTTCCAATGTGACAAAAATACACAGTGCAATACCTATATATTCTCTTGAAAAAAATGGTCATTTAGTCTAACCCTTTGGTCAAAGCGTCTTAAGCCTGATGCCACTTTCAAGGCATGACCGTAGCAGGTCCTAATACTCCCTGGGTTAAAAGTTTTATTAACCTGTATAATTACAGGAAGAATGATCACATTGGATCTGTCGTAACCTGGCAAAATGAAACTGACCTGCCAACTTGGAAAGTGGGGAGGGGCAAGCTTAAACCTTGGGGGGGGGGGGGACGGGCCACTACCCTCCCAAAAGCTGAGACCAGCTGCACACAGTTAATAAGCACACATATGGTCTCAGCTGCTTTTGGGAGGGTAGTGGCCCCTCCCCCCCAAGGTCGTTAAAATAAACGACAGAGAGGAGAGCACGTGGGCTCCTATGAAGCGAGGAGAGAAATCTAGATACCGGTAAGGTCCTCCCGTGGCAAAATGGAGGTTTAAAAAATAAAAATGACTGCCGGTGAAATTTTTACACGATCCCGGTTATAACGCGGTCTAGGGGCTGTGGATCTAACTCCTATACACCATACCCCTGATGAAGCGGAGTGATCCGTGAAACGCGTGGGGTGGAGTTTGCCATATTCTCACGCATGCGCGAATGGAGTAGCATCGATGTGCACACATTCCTCATAGAGAGAGAATCGGGATCAATCGCAGCATACCCGGAACCGGCTTGTGTAGTACCATCGGCTCTCGCGAGAGCAAGCAAGCGTCCAGGACAGCTGGAGCTCCGAGACGAGTAGAAGGGGAAAGCCAAGTAAACGTCTTGTCGAACACAAGAGGATCAACGCACCCAGCGGGTCTGGAGGACATGCCGTTAGGACTCCAGAGGCGGTCATTTGGATGAAAAGCAGTTTCCTGTGATTTCACAGTATTTAATGCGTAATACCTACAGGTGTCTAGTAAGTAGGATTTCAATTTTTGCCAGCGTGAGACATGAAGCCGATTTTTTTAATGTTTATTGATTATTAAATGTATCTTTTTTGCTCTTACTATCTCAACTATTTCCTACCTCTAAGGAACTTACTATTCCTTCTACAATAGAGTATCTTGCTATTTATTTGCAGTATTACACTATATTTGCCTTATTTTTCTTTTTTCATGTGCTGCATTCCATGTGCTGCATTCCATGTGCTGAATTCCATCTGGATCCATTTACCAGCATTGGACTAATTGGGATTAACACTAAACAGGACATTTTTTTGGATTCATATGGTTGTATTTGTTACAAGGTGTATTTGTTATATTTTGTTATCACACAGTATATAGTATATAGTACAGGCGCTACTTGGTAACACTTTTTCCTCACCTCAACTTATCGTTACTCACAGCCAGACACTAAAATAGGGCTTTTGTATGGTATGGATGGCAGTAATACGACAGTTAAGTATACTTCAATAACAGTGTTATTTGCCAGCATTATTTCCTGTATCAGCCCTATTTTGGGGTCTGGATAAACGTAATGCCAAGACTGAAATTATGTCACTTTATTGAAAGATAATATTATGCTACAATAATGTGGTGCAAATAGGTTGTAGTACAAATGTTGTTTTAGCACATAATTAGCTTTAAGAATACCATGTTAATTCAGGGAATTTAATGTCCTGTGGTAATGCCATGCTATGACCCCATGTAAGAGAGATGTTCAGAGGTACGCAATGGAGACACCTGTCCCTTTAACACAGCAAAATTCTTCAAATTAAGCAAAATAAATCCTACTCCACTTTGGAGAATATCTACACATGTAGTCCAGCCCTCTCTAACTGGGTGGTTAGCTATGCTAATTACCAGCCCCAAATATATATACATTTATACAGATATAAAACAGTCCCATAAGAAAGTCTTATCTGTTTCTTGTAGCTGTAGGGGGAAGGCTTCTCTGCTCTCCTGGGTCAACACCCTTGTATGCTAAGGCAATGTCTGTCCCGGTATAGTCCCCCTTGTCTTGCTGTCAGCCTGCAGTCTCTTTGCAGCTCAAGACATCTGTCCTTCCTTGGTTCAGCCCCCAATTGTGAGACTCAGGAATCCTCTTCCTGTGTCTCAGAGCAGACTTTTTTTTTGACAGACCAGTGATTAGGCAGGTGGAGTTGGTTGATTGCACACCAGCAGTTAACCAGCACACTGCTGGATTAGAGGCAAGTTGCTTTAACAGAGATAAGTCCCTGTTACACCCGTTTTAATAGAATATTGGTCCCAAAGAGAGTATTGATTACACAGAAGCATTGAAAGTGAGAAACATTGGCAATGCAAAAGTGGAATGAAAAACATCAGATATAAATCGTAGTGATGTATACTTCCCATGCTAAGAAAAGGTTATATATAATTCCCAAGTGACGCAGAATCTGTTATATCCCATTATAATATGTCCTAATATGTCTTCCTATCCACACTCCCCAAATCTCTAACTAAAGCAAAAGGGATAAAATTGGAGTAAAGTACCTTGACATAGATGCAAACATAGACCTGATGAAACTTGGTGTCAATGGTGACCCAAAGTTGCCCCCATGTATATGTTTGCGTTATTAAAATAAATACATATCCCAAAATATTTTTACAAAATATGTAAATGCACATATAGAAAAACTTACATTTAGTCTGGTAAGTCCAATCCAGAGCGAATAGCCCAGCCGGTTAATAATCACTGTTAGGAAGGCTTGGTGATACTCGTCAGTAATGCTAACCAAATTAGCCCCATATTTCTTGCAATTTCTTTGAGCATCGTACCAGGTCATATTCTCTGAGATTATTCTGTATGTTTTATCTCCATACTCCAAGATGTCTGTTACCGGGTACATGCTAGATCCATTGGAAGTACCTATCAAATAGTTAGAAGAAAGGGCTTACTGACCTCCGAAAAAGACTATTCAATGAAAAATATTATCGCAGCTCCATATTTCACAATGTCTATTGTAACTCAATGAGATCTAGGTATCAAAACAATTTTGTAATAAAAAGAAACATGTAAAGAATGGTCAGTTACAGATAAGTACACAGACACATAATATACTTTGTTAGTTTTAAGTCATCTTCATTTCGTTTTATAGAATGCATCTAAAGCAGGGGTGGGCGACTTCAGTCCTCAAGGGCAACCAATAGGTTGGGTTTCAGGATATCCCTCAGTTTTTCACTGAGGCACTGATTGAGCCACCTTTGCTGAAGCAAAGATATCCTGAAAACCTGACCTGTTGGTGTCCCTTGAAGACTGGAGTTGGTGGACCTTGAGGCCTGGAGTTGGTGGACCTTGAGGCCTGGAGTTGGTGGACCTTGAGGCCTGGAGTTGGTGGACCTTGAGGCCTGGAGTTGGTGGACCTTGAGGCCTGGAGTTGGTGGACCTTGAGGACTGCAGTTGGTGGACCTTGAGGACTGGAGTTGTCCCACCCCCCGGATCTAAAGCGTTACCATCTTTTTGATGGTAGAAGCGTTCCATCTTTTTGAAAGCTAGAAGATACCTAATGCCTTCTTGAATGTAACACAGCTGCTGAAATAGAATTAGAAGTATTTTTTTTTAAAGCAGCAGTTGGACGTGTTACAAACATTCATCCATATTTTGAAAAATAACATCAAAACGACTATTTATTGTGAAACTTGTGGTTGCCTATTATTACGTGTAAGGAAAGACCTAGGCACTAGGAGGCTTATGCAGAGAGGAACATTATGTAATGAGAAAACGTCAGCAAAATAGACAAAAAACATTAACCAGCCTGTGAGGGAGGGAAGAGGTTAACTCCCTCACTGTTTCAGGCATAGGAGATCACAGCCTAGATTTGAGGTCTGTTAGGTCAGGGGTCGACAACCTGTGGCTCCCGAGCTGCATGCGGCTCTTTCCGCACTTACATGCGGCTCTCCTCCGTCCACAGGTTGCCGCTCCCCAGCTGCTGCCTCACTCCCTCACTGTCCTGCCCATGGCTGTGGGGGGAGGGAGGAGGATGGGGGGTGGCCCGGCCGCGCTGGTCGGGCTTCTTGTCGCCGCCGGGCATCTCCCCAGCTGCTGGCCTGACTCCTGCACTGTCCCACGGCCAGCCTCTCTGATGCCGGCATGCTTTGGAAGTGCTCGCCGCAACTTCAGGCGTGCAACGACGTCAGAGAGAGGCCCGACGTAGGACAGTGTAAGAAGCAGGCCAGCAGCTGGAGAGATGCCCAGCGGCGACAAGAGGCCCGACTATCGCCGGCCAGGCCCCCGCAGCCACTAGCAGGACAGTGAGGCTGAGAATGTAGGTAAGAAAGTGGCACTAATAATAACTCACCCGCCGTTCTGTGGCACCGCCGATACAGAACACATAAAATGCTCAGTAAACTGAAATCAGCTAAAGTGCTTCAGACGAAATACTACGTTGTGCAAATTACCTAGAAATAAAGTAAAATGGCAGCTCAAGCTCATGTTTAATGGTCCTGTATGTACTTTATGCTGATCTGGTTATAACTTCCTGAAGGTTAGGCTGTGTAAAACCGGATCTTTTCATAATGCTTGTAGTGATTTTATAACTATCCCACATTCATTAATAGAATCAGCTGGTACTGTATGTTGAAGGTTCTTAGATTGAAGAAAAACATGACACCTCATTAAAAGTTAGGTATTGGGAACTTTCCTATAGTATTAGTGGCAGAAACAAATTTTTTGCAAGTAAGCAAGACAGGTGCATGTTCCCCAAAAAGGTAAAAATATTCTCTCGCTGGCTCCTATATAATATATTCTTAAAAAAGAACACTGATTTTAATTATTATTGCCAGACTTATTAATGCACCAACATTGGTCAAACGGGCATCTTGGGGGGGGTGTAGGGGGGGTAGTGTTTGTGTGGGTGTATTTTGGGGGGGGGTAGTGTGTGTGTATTTTGGGGGGAGGGGGGGTTAGTCTATGTATGTATGGTGTATTTGTAAATGACAAACTGTTTTGCACAGAAAAACAGTAAAAAAACCTAAATAAAGGGACTTATTGTGAGATGCAGTTTATTCCCCCACATATTTTGTCCTCTCTCTACTTCTGATTAAAGTAAGTTTGTTGTATGTTAATTCTTATACAGTATATACCTATTAGTGTGTGCACGGTATGTGTTTGTGGGGGTGTAATATTCATGCATGTGTTGCGGCTCTCGGAATATTTTGGACAAAGAATTTTTTTATAAAATGGCTCTTCTTCCTTGAAAGGTTGTAGACCCCTGCGCTAGGGTTCAACTCACTCCACTCAACTCTTGATTTGAACTAAAGGTCTATAAGACACAGCAGCCTCTCTCTCTCCCACTGTTCTCCAGCATACAAGGAAGCCAGTTCAGAAGCCTGCTGGGAAGCAGGACTTCAGTTCCCAGAAGGAATACCTGGGAACAGCTGGGACTCACACCCAGCACCAGAACCAAGTCTGCTTCAGAAGCGTGCTAGGAAGCAGGGCTTCTATTCCCAGAAAGATTGCCTGGGAACAGCAGGGACTCATGCCCAGCACCAGAACCAAGAGTTCTGCGACCTGCACGGGAGCAGGGTCACAGTGCTTCACAAGACTTCAGTTCCCAAAGAGATTGCCTGGGAATAATTGGGACTCACACCCAGCACCAAAGATAAGAACATTCTATGTTGTTGCATATCTATGCTGTTTGCGTTTGCTCCTTTGCACTTGCTTCAGCTGTGTATTATAAACAAAAGATTATATATTATTATACCCTGTATTTCCCAGTCTGGCAAAATAAAGGACTCTTTATTTGAAAGTAAGTAGTGTCTGGACTTCTCACTGACCCTACCTTGAAGGCCAATCTGTCATACACGCCCTTAACCAAAGCAGTTTGTGTTGCAAATTCAGTATTTCTTCTTTTGTGCTGTTTCAGAGTTAGGCTGAGTCCCTGGTAGTCACAACGGTGCGCGCTAAGCGTGCGCGCCACACACCACAGCACAGCCCTCTATGGGGCAGGCCCCTGTGACTGTGTGTGTTTGGGAGTGCAAAGTGCTGTGACGCGTACACTAGCACATAGGCGGCACACGCCAATGGCAGGGCAGATATGCCCTGTCATGGCCGTGCCCCCCATCATGGCCCCACCCCTCCACGTTCCCCTACAGACCGCCGATCTAGTCTCTGCACGTACCACCATGCGCCAGGCGTGCGTGCAGCAGGGAGGACTGGGGCCGTAGCCTTAGCCATTGAAGCCTAAATTTAAAAGACTTTTTAGCACATCTTGAATCCTTGTGCTGATATCAGAGCAGTTTCTGAGGTTAGTGAGGCTCTGGCTAAAAAAGATAGATACTGCATTGGTACAGTACTTTTCCCAAGCAGGACACCCACTGCCAGATTTAAAAAGTATTAATTCTAAAAAATACACAAGAAGAACATGTGAATGAATAAATATTCATATTCTGGACTCTAAAAACAACGGATTAAATCAAGTCCTAGATTTATGACACATTATGGTGTCATGTAACCCATTTCCTGCGCCACATTTTAGGTATCGTGTGATCATAACGCTTCATACAGCTGGTTTTCATCCCTCTCTGACACTTACCATACTGCAAATGTATGTTATTCTTGTCACTACTCCACTTGAAGACTCCCTACAGAGCTTACCTCCACCCCTACCCATCACGGTAGGATATTTCTTCCTAACTGGGCTGACACAGTACACCTGAAGAAGAAACCTATGAGATTATAAAAGTTTTGTACACTGTCATTTCATATTGGTCTGCTAAAACGGTATCGCAATCTACATCAAATCTATAGCGGAGAAGATCTTACACAGTTGATAACTTATGTTATCGTGAATGCCAGTATATTTTTCCAAGTTGCAGAATACCATCCAAATCTAAAACGTAGTGCTACAATACAGGGCCGGCTAGGGGTTTTGCAGGGCTCGGTCCTGTGGGGTTTTGGTGGGCCATCTTACCTTCTCCAAAGTGTCATCTCCTCCTAGGACACGGTGTCACATGATGTCACATTGTGAGACACTTACAGTGGCCCCCACACTCTGCCCCGGTAATCCGTTTAATTGTTGTGGGGAAGAGCGCGGGGCCTCTGTAACCATGAAGACGGCCTTGCTACAATGGTATATGTAATATATGGCAGCGTCCGTGCAAATACACCTTGCATGCATGGCGGTGTATAAAATATAACCCTTTAGGAAAGGAAGTAAGGAAGTCATCGTATATTACCTTGTGGTCTTTCGCAAATAAATCCATAGCCTTTTTTATGACAATTGTCAAGGTACCATATCCCAGTGAAGTAAACATTGTGATTATTTGATATTACGGAGCACTCCACCTCTTGGTCTTCGGAAGCTGTATTGGTAACATTTCTCGGATCCTACAAAAATAGAGTTAAATATTTCAAACAATCTAGTCACCATTTTTTAATTTAAACTTAATGTTTTGTCAATCAAGTACAGTATAAGCAAATACACAGAATCATTATACATAGAAAATTATAGAAGTCATTTAAATATCCCACAGTCACACAGTCATAGAGCTCAATGGTTACATTGTATTGTATACCCCAAAATATGCTGTCCTAAAATAGC
The DNA here is from genome assembly GCF_040206685.1 of Ascaphus truei. Taxonomy (NCBI): domain Eukaryota; kingdom Metazoa; phylum Chordata; class Amphibia; order Anura; family Ascaphidae; genus Ascaphus; species Ascaphus truei. The sequence goes on along the minus strand of NC_134489.1, from coordinate 84,106,081 downwards.
AAGTAACACTGTTTTTAAACTATATTTCACTGTCATTTATTACAATTCTACCAAATAAATCTGATTATCAGAAAGCATATGCATAAAGGTTGTTATTTATAAATAAATAATTGTATTTAGAATGAAAAAAAGTAGATATTGAATTGTACACAACAGTATCTCTGTTTCTCTTCATGTAACTTGAAAGAGGGAAAAGAAAAAGGGACGAATAAAAATGCTTTACTTCTACTGGTATACTATTTTATTACATGTTTATGCAAACTTAGAGATTAATGGGATCTGTATGTATTTTATTGAATTATTTTTGACTCATGTCAGTGATACTGGGGAATATCACGATCACTGTTAATATCCCAAATCAATAAATACGTTCATATTTAACCTATAGTTCATATAATTGTGGTATAAATATTCTGGATAATGATACTGGACAATAACCAAGGTATATACTGAAAAGGTTACCTTCCAGAAGTGAAAGAGTTAAGCAGACACAGAATGATCCGTTGGCTACAGACAACAAGATGCGTTTACCACAAGAGACAATTTCTTTGCAGCGCAAACACGATGTGCCGGGCGCAAGCAGACAAGCTGCACGAAAAGGTGATAATACAACAAGAGCTGACAAACTTTCCTCTACTGCCCTCCCCAGAATCTAAAGCTGATACAGAGACAAAAGCAATGGCTGAAGACAGAAGGAGAGGTGGGCTGGTGTACGAATGATGTATGAGTGATGTAGGCAGATCTCAAATATAGAAAGTATATAAATACGTTTGGCTCCTAATATTGCATCCAACAAGCATCATTTGCCGCTTGAGAGCGCCATACTAAACTCCCCTTTTCTTTGCATCCTTAGGCTACACTTCTAGTGCTGGCGACGTGACGGTCGCTGGAAAATCAAATAGAGATGACTTCCAGCGAGCGCGACCAATCCATTGCTCCATCGCGCTTACTATAAGCGCACGCGACGGCGGTAATGCATTTGTTTTGCTGCGACGTCACATCGCTGTCACCGGTACTATAACCGCAGCCAGGTCGAGTTTTCTCTTGTGTTCAGAGTAACCCAAATCTGACTTGTTACCTGTTGTTAACATTGAATAAAACAACAATTCCGACTGTACAGCTAACGTCTGAAGCCGAGTTGAAGAGGTTTGAACTAATCTTTTACAGCAATGCTATCATTTTGTACATGGATGCTATAATTATTTACATCTAATCCTATTGACTGTTAGTTTCCTGCTACTTAGAATTTAAGCTGCTCAGGGTTTTGATCAATATCCCACAGTTTCTCTTCACATCTATTATACGAATCCCACTACTGTATTGGCATTGAGCTCCCCTGTAAACTTTAAAGCAGCAATATCCCCTGACCAACCTCTCCTTTAATATACAGGATTGAAATTTTGAGGGAGGGAGGGAGGGGGGGAGGAGGGGGGTGTAGAATGGGCCTCTGCCACACTATTTTCAGCTCCGGAAACCCAGAGATACTTACTGGTAAAGTTACCAGTATTATGGCCTGGTTTTTAAAGGTGATTTAAAAGGTCGTCCAATAGGAAGCTGCAACATCATCGGCTGCTATATGCTGGAAATTTGGCAGTCATTTTGTTTCATCTACAGGGAGATTGAAACCCAGTACCTCCATTGGTAATTATCCTGGGAAACGTGAGGGTCCGCGGAGCAAAAAAATAACGCGGTCCAGCTCTGAATGACCCCCCCCAGTTTCCATCATGTAGAACAAATGTGCGGTAAAAAGAAAAGAATAGGGTATAGCTGCTTTAATATATGCATTTTTCCATGTAAGATGATACATACCTACATGTGTTCTGTAAATACATCAAAACTATACAGAGGCTTTGCATGTATATTGACAGTAAATGAGGCCTCCCACATAATTACCTGGATTATTCTATTTGGAGACCAGTTGGAGTAAGTTACTGAGCTTCCAGTTATCCACTTTTCATAATCATCGCTCTGAAAACCGATCCAAAAGCCGTACTTGTGCCCAAACAACTGCATAATAAGGAAAGCTGCAACATACACGGTCGTTAGTGAAGGCGAGGGGGAATGTATCTAATATTGCTGTAATGGAAATCCAAAACATTTCAAAACATCTATTATTTAAAAAATATATATAAATGAGTATTTTCCACAGCTGTGTGATGATAGATATAGGTATCACAGCTGCTTCTGTTTTAATCCCCGTTTTCAGAAGCTTAGGACTTTTGATCTGTAATGGGATCTAAAACTGGGCAGTATTGGTTGGAGTTAGGGGGTGAACTTTTTGCCAAAAGTCGAGAAAATCAGGCATTTGTTTTTGAACTCACCTAGCACAAAAACACTAGCAGAACAACGGGCATTACAAGTTCCTGGACCTCTAGAACTGGTCTCCTTAAACCCATCCACTACCAAAGAAGATTGCAATGCATTGCAAACCAATGTTTTTCAGACATTCCTGGCAGTGAAATGGTTAAAGGAACAAGCAAAACCGTTACACAGATTTCATGTACAATAAAATCAAGCTTAATCGTTGCTTCCTTTACAATTTGGATTTCCTACAGTTAAACAGGCCGGTCATTTGGGGATGTATTGATTAGACCTGCAATGATAATGGCCAGTTCAGATAGTCAGTGATAATTGGCTTCCACCTGCCATCTGATTATTTGCTAGCTACAGTCAGATCCTTTGAGTTTTTCTTACTTACATCAGGGTTGCATCTATTTTCTTACATTGATACAGATGCAGCGGCCGTTATTCGAACAAATCACGGAGCCGTTTTCGTGTGCGCTGCTGTATTCCACGCGGCATTAACGCGGCCAATCGCCCCAGGCACACGTGTTTATCGTGGTTGCTTTGTTTGAATTTCATGGATTGTGTGCAATTAAATGCAATGAAATGAATGAATTGTAATGTGTACAGTACTGTGCTACTGTGTCAATTTCAGGTGTTTAAAAGCCAGAACACTAAAATGCCATTTTCTGCACTCGCCTGCACTCGCGTCTTAAGGCGGTACGGTTGGAAGAAATCCTGCGCCATGACATGGGTATTCCGGAGGTATACACCGCGTGAAGTGTTCGAATAACGGCCGCTGCGTCTGTATAATGAAATATAAACGAGTCATTTTTAATAGGAAGGAAAAAACCCAATACATACAGATATTTAAAAATAAGAAGGTGGGCTTGCCTTGAGTTTTTGATATGATGTTTATATGACCCCGTTGTGTCCTTGTGAAAGGTGTCCTAGCAGCGGGGCTTTGAGGTAGGGACTGATGTTTTTTACCCTATGGGGAGAATTTAAAACCTATTATTTATAGTATTTTATTATTGGTTGGAGGGAAAGAGCTAGGTTTTTCTTAATTTGTTTTGGCTGACATGGTCCTATGTTGTTTCTGTGTTAGATCTATATTATATTGTTGCATTTTTGTTCTGATTATTGCTATTCATAAGACATTTGAAATACAATATAATAGCAGGGTCTTTTCTAAATGGAGCAATCTGAATGGGTAGTCTTATTACCCCAAAATATAATTCATGTACCACCTAAAAGTAGGAAGTTGGTTCTCTTCCGTGCTTAGCAACTTTTTGAGGAAACAATTGTTCCTTTTAAAAGAAACTTTCAGGTTTCGATGTACTATTTAGGTTTCAATCTGTAGGGGCTGGGGGTTTGCTTAACTTAAACTGCTCTATTTTAAGTTTTGGGACATTTTGTTTCTCCAGATACTTGCGCTTTTAATAAATCTATCTCCTCTGGTGTTTTCTGCTAAAGATACAGAGGATACATGCAACGCTCCTTAAAAACAAATGGATCATTTATCAATCTTGTTGGATAAATCCAGCAGTGTTTTTCCACCAGTTTTGCTCTGGTTCTGCAGCAGGGAAACTTTGATAAATCCCCCTCCAAGTTTCTCTACAGCGTACTATTTTGTGGCAAATATTAACCTTTATAATGCCAGGGGCTTCATGTGATCGCTCCTGGAATGATCACATGATCTGACAGGTGCCCAGTTGCTGGACACGGAAGTGGAGTGAGCTTCACTTCCGTTTCCATCAGGCTGGTCACTCCACTCTAGAAAACAAGCAAGGACCCATGAAGTAATGGCTACGCCATAAGGGCACTCTAAAGGTTAAATTATATTATGCGGTCCTTAAATACCTTCTTCTAATTCATTTTCAATGTAGACAAGAGATGCGCTATGTTGATTGCAGTATCGTTGTGCAGAAAACCAGTCTTCCATTGTTTCCCCATCTTCCCTTTCATGCACCAAAAAGCACTATTCATAAGATAAGAAGCTATTATCAAGGTTCAGTTCTGTAATATCTATAGGAGCTGCAGTAATGTGAAAGCGTGTATCTACTGCTGGGCAAGCTGAAAGGCTGTCAGTGCTATTGCACCAAGCCCCGCGCTTACAGAGGCCTCACGCTCTTCCCCACAACAGATAAACTGATTGCAGAGGGATAGCGCGGGGCCTCTTTAACTACCTCTTACCTACGATCTGGCTTCTCCTCTCCGGCATTGTCTCATCTCTGCGACATTGCAACGGTACATTGCCATGACAATGTGACGTAGCGGCGTCACATTACCACTACGTGATCTTGCAGCGTCATACGACGTAGCAACATTGTTTGGCGCCACAACGTCGCTGGTATTAGGAGATGCTGGTATGAGTAGGTAAGAGGCCCTAATTTCCTAACAATTCAGTCACTGATTTTAAAGCAGCAATCATGCTTTCCTTTTTTGCATTACAGATTTGAAGCAGGGGGCCTCCGGAGCTGAATTGTGTTAATTGTGTTAATTTCAGCACTGGGCACACTCTGCTTCCCAAGATACTTACCTCCATAGGGGGTGCCAGTAGCAGCTCCCGGCTGGACTGTGTGGGGGCTCAAAATGGCGGATTTAAAGCCCCCTCGTCACGTGGGCCAATAGGAAGCAGTGACATCATCTCTTGCTGCTTCCGATTGGCCCACGTGACCGGGAGCTTTAAACCTGCGGAGCTGCTACCGGCACCACCTAACAGAGTATCCCTGGAAGCAGGGGGTCCCCGGAGCTGAAATGAATACGGTTCAGCCCCGGAGACCTCTGCTTCCCACCCATTAAAAAATAAAAATAGAAAACATTCTGCTGCTTTAATGCTAGTTAGAGAAGCAGACAAAAAGTGGAGCGAAGGAGGAGGAGAGTGGAAAGAAATGATACAAAGAAAGAGGAGTTGGGAGTAAAGAGAAAACCAAGTTATAGAAAGTGGAGCAGACAGAATAAAGGCAGAAGAAGGGACGGAGGAGAAAAAGATAGGGACAGAAACCGAATAGAGGGAAGAGAGCGCGAGAAGGAACGAGATCAATGGGTAAAGGAAGAGTGTATGAGAGAGAAAGCAGTGATAGTGATAAAGAAGGTGCAAAGCAAAACTGAAACCCCCCCTGCATTTCTTATAAACAGTACTTTGCCTTGAACAAGTTTTGAGTGTAAGGAAATGACATAATACATAAGGAATGTTGGAATTTGCTGCCTGTTGGGGGAGGGGGGGGAGGGGGGGAAAGGGGGGGATAAGGTGGGGAGGGATGGGGGGGACGAGGGGGGGGGGGAGGGAGCGGGGGGCTTTTATACAACTGATGCATATTTAAGACATTTCAACACAATAGTAACCTTGTATCCAAAGTACAGCCAGCCAACAGGACAATCTCCATGTTTATCCTCATCTTCTGTATGGTGATCGGTTTGTGACTTTTCTAGTTTGCCTATTCTAGTTGTTTTGCAGATCGCAGGATGAGAAGCGGAACAATCACCATAACCCCACAGTCCTGAAACACACACACATCATTTCCTATTCCTAACAATGCAGTCTACATATACATTTATTTAACTACACTCTACACTCATATAAAACTTGCATAACAACATTATAGATGTACAAATTATTCTGGAAGCCAGAGGGTCACGTGTAAGATGACTTAGCTCAGATAGTGTCAACTCGGCCCTCTTTTCCAAGCACGACAAGGTCTGTTTCTTTTCTTACTTTATTTTGGAGAAAGCAGGGAAAAACAGTCTCTTGTGTAGAGGTGTAGGTCTAAATATCTCTGTGTGTGCTCAGTAGTAAAGGGAGGTGAAAAGATAATCCTGCAGTAACATTACAGGGGTTACAGCAAGGTACTCACTCGTCCAGCGGTGTGGTGGAAAGGAAGTGCCAATGTATGCTGGGTAGTAAGATAGTCTGGGGACAGACCATCTGTGGGCAGAGCAAAGGGGGAGAGAGCAGACTAGCCCATTTGGGAGAAAGGCTGGGGCTGCTATGGCAACTCACAGGAGTGTCTGGGGGAGCTACAACATGTAGCAATAATGTTGCATCTTATACTATATTAGTGAAAGCACTGTATGTTTGCCTGCCTGCCTGCATGCATGCATGCCTGCTGCCTGCCTGGATGTCCGGTGTCCCTAGGGGAAATCTCATTGGTCCCTTGGCCCGCCCCCGCACACCTCTCATTGGCCTGAGGCGGAGTGACGGGCCAAAGGACACACAGGGACACACACACACACAGGGACACACACACACACACACACACACACACACACACACACACACACACGGACACACACACACACAGGGACACACACACAGGGACACACACACACATGGACACACACACGGACACACACACACACACACACACACACACACACACACACACACACACACACACACGGGGCTCACAGTGTTAGCAGCACCCGCGCGCACCTCCTCCTCTCCCCGTGTCTCCCGCGCTTTCACACCGACCCCCCCCCTCCCCCGGCGCCGCTACAGTCAGCGGGACACACACACACACTATTATTAGCCCTTCAGCGCCCCCCCCCCCCACCCAGTGTCAGCGGCCGTGCGAGACCCCCCCTCTCCCCCCCCCACACATATACATGCCCCCCCCTCCCCGGCGGGGGAACAGCCAGTGGCCAGGCAGGCTGCCTCGCGGCGCCGAGTGCCCAAGATGGTGGCGCCCGGGA